>NC_060911.1:8388711-8603711 GCF_014805685.1 Silurus meridionalis | reverse complement strand
TGTTTCAAAGTGGAAGCAACCTGGTTGCCAAAATCATAAACACTGAGATAATTACGATTCCTTATATTTTAAATCAACGTATTTCCAGGTAAAGGGATTTGGTATTCCATGGTCTACCTTGTGAAATATGCTGTAGTGTGAACATCTGTACTTATAACTGTCCCAGTCGCAGTGATTTGCAGTAGGGAGTCTGTGAGATAAATAGCTAGGGTTAAAGTGTCATGGGCATTGTGGTCAATATCAGGTGGGTGTTTAGAAGGGTTTTGCCATTCGATGATTTTCACTAGATTTTGTGCATAAAACCTGACAAAGAAATACAGAAATGAACAAAACAAACATAGGAAAAAAAAACAATAAAGGGAATAAAAGAGGGAACATTTTCTCACATTCATCCTTAAAAAGCTTTGTTCTAAAATAAAAATAGTTTCACCAAACAGCTCTAGAAATGTATTCTAATCTTCCTGGGTAAAATATGAATCCTCTAATATGAAGCCTCTAAACGAAGCGGGATAAGACCGGATAACACAAACAACACCAATCTGATCTGTGGCCTTTGCCTTACACAACGGATCAAAACTGAAATCTGCAAGGTTGTGACCTTGGCACCAATGCAGGAAGTGATTTGTGTTCTTCATTTTGTATTGCTGAGCTGCTTGTGAGATGTAATCAGAGACTTAGCCAAAGTGGGGGTAAACCAGGCATCGTGAAAATTAATTTCACACAGAGATTCACTCTCACCTGGATCCGTATCTCCCTAAGAGGATGAGAGAAGTTTAATATGTCGATAATGCAGAGCGCTGAAAGAATTGAGTTTTTTTTCCTTTTTTTTTCTTTTATGGCTGCCGGCTGAAGGGAGAGGGCGGGCAGAGACACGCTCCGAGTCCCATCACCTTGCGGGCATTGGAACAAATCACTCCAAACTGACAGAATTTATACCACACGGATCCTGAGCCACGGTATCACATGTCCGCTTTTACACTACGTCTCAATTTCTTCTCGATGGTGAGAGGGATACGCCTGGAATTGCCAACGTGTCGGCGAGGGGTGGAAGTTTAACGATCGCGGCTGGGCGGAAACTTTAAAAATTATGTTGGGTGTCATATAAAGGATTTTATAGGGGTTTGGAATAGATGATGGGTCAGTTTTATTGAGAATTCTAAAGTATAAGGATGAATATGTCCTAAAAGCAGATCAAAGTCAATGTCTGGCCACAGGTGAGACAAGTCAAGTCAAGTCAAGTCAAGTCAAGTCAAGTTTATTTCTATAGCGCTTTTTACAACAGACATTGTCTCAAAGCAGCTTTACAGAATTTAAGGTGAACAGTGTGTATTTACCCCTGATGACTGTGGCAAGGAAAAACTCCTAGATGAACCTTTGAGGCAGTACACAAACCATGTACTTGAGTTAAAGTAGAGATACACAGTATTAGTAATGTGACTCCAGTAAAAGTATAAGTTCCTATTATCATCTTCGTCATAAGACTCTTTGCTTAATCAACTCAGTTTATGTGAAAAGACTGTTACGTTTCTCTTAACACAGCGATCGATTAATAGAATGATATTAATGAGTCAAACACCGATTGATATCTATTACATTGATCAGTAGCCCAAATCCTGTTCGAGTCAGGAGTGTTTTCCAAAATTAATTCCTCTGTTGAACTGATGCTGAACTGTATATTGGTGATAAGTAGATACCACCAAGAGCCAATCAAAACAAGTTCAAAACAGAGCGTGATTGGTGTCTTGCTGTGTGCTTGACCAGGTACGTTTTTATTCACTCATAAATTAAAAAGGAACGTCCGATTTCGCAAAATGTAGTGGAGTTAAAAAGTAAAATATTAGACATTGATATGTAGTGAAGTTCAAGTTAAAGTCTCCCCAAATGGAAATACTTCAGTAAAGTACATGATATGCAAAAAAAGCTACTTTAGTACGTAAGTAAATGTAATTCGTTATTGTCCACCACTACAATAACGCTGATAAATCAAATGGTACTAAATAAAGCAAATGAGTCTTAAAGTTTCAAGCGGTCGAGCTTATGCTTCTAACATACAAGTAGAAGCTGAAATCATATTCAGATGGTCCCCGAGTTCAGTGGTTCGAGTTTTCGATCTTACGATGATGAGAGCGATACAACAAAATTGTAAAAATATTTAAAATATTTAAAAGTTTCAAACAGCAATTTTAGTGATAAAAGCATGTCTTTCAAGTGCCCAAGTATGTCTCCTGCTTGTAGGGAAAAAAGAAGAGGAAAACCATCAGTTCAGAGCGGATAACGAGTTAGGGTTAGGGTTAAAATATAAGAAAATTTAAATTATAAATCAGCATGGAGCAGGAGGGCTGTCACAGTCACAGTACCATCTTCGACTTTATTTTTGACTTACAATGGGGTCGTCGTAACATATCTCCATTGTAAGTAGGGGACGACCTGCACGTATCTATGGCAATGTAAAAATGCAGGGTCAACATAATATGAACGACCATGGGGAAGTGCTGGCTCAGTAGTTAGGCTGTTGGACTTGTGATCAAAAAGTTGAGTTCAAATCCCAGCTGCCACAAATATGCCACTAATGGGCCCTTTAACAAGGCCCTTAATCCTCAACTGTTCAATTGTACAAATGAAATAAAAAGTCACTCCGGATAAGGGCGTCTGCCCAATGAAGTAAATGAACAAACCAAAAGCTCACATCAAACCCACAAGCTTGTTTCATTTGTGCAAATTCTTGAAAAAGCACAAAATCAATTTTTTCCAATAGCTTTCTTGATAGTTATTTCCAGGTAATCACAAAATGCCCTCAGAAAAATGTGACCTAATGAGAGAAAACAGTCTGAAACTACTGCAGGTCTATTTATTTTCTAAGCATTATTAGTACGTTTCAAGGGTGTGTCTCGTGCACCCATTAAAGCTCTGTTATAAGGGGAAAAAAAGAAAAAAGAAAAAAAAAACAAAAACAAAAAAAAAACACTATTAAAACAGTCATTAGCCAGAAATGCTAATTAAATACGCTTCTGCCATGCTAACACTAATTTTACTAATGCTAATTTAATTTCAAAATCTCAGACTGAGCAAAAGCTGTCTCTTAATGCTAATGCCGAATCGACTCAAGCCGTAAAATGTGCTTCAACAACTTAATCACCAAGGCTTGGAAAAATTCAGGAAGAAAGAATTCTTTAAAAAACATGCATGGAATGTATGGAATGATTCTTCGTTAAAGACAAAATATTCTTGTAAATGTTTTAAAGTGATTACGGTTATTTACTTAAGTAATTATTTAAAATTACATAAATCGCCAGGACACCGAACGGAAATGTTTCCACACGGACGGTGTTAATTGCCGGATTTAAGACTTGGTGCATCAGTAAAACGCTAATAATAAAAACGTTATTTTTTCGGTGGAGTTTATAATTTCTTTTATATCTGAGTAAAGAAAGGATGTGAATAAATGTGTTGCGTTTAAGGTTTTAATTTGGCCTCTTTTTTAATATTTATGTATTTATATATCTAAAAAAAAAAAAAAAACAAGGGTCAAACAGAAATGTGCGCTCCATTAATCGCGTGTAAATAAAATTTGTGCCGTTAAAATTAATTTGCGTTAACGTGTTAATATTATTATTAATATTAATAATACTTCAGTTGCTTTTGTAGAGTTTTGAGATGATGAAAGTGCAATGATTTTCTTTGACTCAGCTGAAACTGATGCTCATGATGGGCGTTAATGCTTTAAGAAATCAGCAAGATACACAGGAACTTTAACTTCTCAACAGTGTAAATGTGACTAGCTGGGTATTGTATGCAATATGGAAAAAAAAATCTAATGATAAACGGCAATCTAGACCCAGTGTCAGGCTCTCTGGGTGAAATCAAATCAGCAGGCATCGATCAGATTTAATGCCCAACATCAATATTTCTGTTCTGTATTAAACTGTCTTGTACACATATTATTCCTATTCTTGAAAACTCAACTAAGTCTATTCTCCCTACTGCTTCCCATGAGTACATTACCTGGGCCACTGTAATGATAAGACACAAATGAGGGATGGGCACCCGGCCATAGTTGCTGGCACGAGCCCAAGTCTGATATCTGAAGCTTCAGTATGTATTCTTACACAGCTTATCATGCCAACATGTGCTTATATCATTCAGATAATGTAACACATTAAAGCTTGGTCCCAGGTGCTATCCATCTCCTCTTATCAAATACATGCTAATGTATCTCTCTCTCTCTCTCTCTCTCTCTCTCTCTCTCTCTCTCTCTCTCTATTAAGTTACAGTACTGGTGAGTCTAACAACCTATTCATCTCCCGAGTAAGATAATGTATGTTGTACTGAAAACAACATTAAGATGAAAAAGTAGAATCCAGATGATTTGTTTCTGTGTGCGCTGTGTAAGATAATAATTTATTGTCAGTTCGTGGGCATTTGTCTTGCACGGCCTGCTCCATCAATCGTCAAACATCAACTCAATAAAAAACAGCAACAGCAACAGCAACAAATAGTAACAACACAAGCAAAAGTAACAACAGACAAATCGATGGCTACACGAACAGCAGCAGCAGCAACAGCCACAATAGCAACAACAAAAAAGATAATAAACAACAGTGAAAGCAACAATAGCATTATCAGAAACAACAGCAGCAACAACTACACCATCAGCAACAGCACCATCAGCAGCAATAACACCATTAGCAGCAACAACACCATCAGCAGCAACAACACCATCAGCAGCAGTAACAACACTATCAGCAGTGACAACACGCAGCAACCACACCATCAGCAGCAACAACACCATCAGCAACAACAACACCATTAGCAGCAACAACACCATTAGCAGCAACAACACCATCAGCAGCAGTAACAATGCCATCAGCAGTGACAACACGCAGCAACAACACCATCAGCAGCAACAACACCATCAGCAGCAGTAACAATGCCATCAGCAGTGACAACACGCAGCAACAACACCATCAGCAGCAACAACACCATCAGCAGCAACACCATCAGCAGCAACAACACCATCAGCAGCAACAACACCATTAGCAGCAACAACACCATCAGCAGCAATAACACCTTCAGCAGCAGCAACAACACTATCAACAGCGACAACATGGAGCAACAACACATTAGCAACAACAGCAACAGCAAACACATTAGCAACAACAGCAACAACAGCGACATCAACAGTGACAACAACACCATCAGTAGAGACACCGTCAGCAGCAACAACACCATCAGCAACACAACTATCAGCAGCAACAACACCATCAGCAACACTACCATCAGCAGCAGCAACACCATCAGCAGCAACAACGTATATAAACAACACCATCAGCAGTGACAACATGCAGCAACAATACCATCAACAACACCAACATCATCAACAATTCCATCAACAACACCAACATCATCAACAGCAACAGCCTCATCAACAACACCAACAGCATCAACAGTAACAGCATCATCTACAACACCAACAATATCATCAACAACACCAGAAGCATCATCAATAACAGCAACAATATTATCAATAACACCACATACAACACCAACAATATCATCAACACCAACATCATCAACAACACCAACAGCATAATTAACAACAGCAAAAAAAATCTAAATGCTTCATCAGCAAAAATAACAACATCATCGTCATCATCAGCAACACCGACAGTGACAACAGTACAGGAGTTGAAGCCAGACCCAGAATTACAGGGATTTTTATTGAAATAAAAACAGCCAATCGCAGTATTTCTCTCGATTGTTTTACTGCACCGTTTTGTAAATGTTCCTTTACATTATGTCTACAGAAGATATTGTTTGTTGACCTGCGTTAGATTGACGCTGTACCCTGATTCTCTCCAGCGACACGACAAAATACTCTGTGTCGATTTGCCAAACTATCGGCTGGCTGCGTGTCGAAGCGCTTCTCTGTATGCAAAACACCTCAGTCCACCTGTTCAACCCTTTGAGTGACAGTTGCTGTGGTGACAGCATCTGCCGTCGCGGAGACGCGGAGCAGCCTGCGGAACAGGAAGCTGTCGTCAAACTGGCAAGGAGACAGGAAGCAGCATGATGTCACACAGCGAGAGATCGCCCGCAGGGATGAACGGAGGGGTGGAAATGAAGGGATGGAGCGTGGGGTGTGTTCGAGAGGGAAAATAAAAATCAGTGGGGAGGGGATAAAAGGAAAGAAACTAACACACAGGTAAGAGGACTAGCATGATTCATATAAAGTCCATCAAACATCCGAAGTATGGGGCTTCCTTTGCTAATGTTTTGAGCTTAGAGCTGACAAAAATGAATACAAATAAATATATAAATAGAAATCATGAACATGCAGGACGATAAAATCTATTGTCATGGCAAAAAGCTAGCATGCGATCTTCACAACGAAGCCACAAACCCTGCTTATTAGCATTACACATTAAACCAAAAACTAGCAGACATTGTGCAGACATTGCCTTTACATTGTCCTTAAATCTATTTGATCCCTTATTACACCTCTCTGTACTCCGTAAAGCAAAAGTTTGTACACCCCTGCTCATTTTTTAAGTCTGACTCCTTACTGATGCAATTCAGAGAGATATAAAGATAAAAACAAAACAAAAGATTTTATTATTCTTACTCATGTATTTATTTATTAAATCTCTCACAGTATCGCAATGTGGTTTTTTTTGTCTTCGGGAAAGCTGCTTGAAATTTTCGCTCTCTGCGCTCCCTGCTCTACACGGCCACTGCGGAGGGACCTTTTGACCACACTGTATATAAATAAAAATATTATAAAATCTCTTTTAAATTCTGCATTCTTTAGCTTGAAATTATCCCAAACTTCCGAGCCTTTTTTGCCGTTTTCTTTGGGCCGAATACATTTTTTATTCTGCAACGTCTTCTGCGATACCTGTCCAGATCGCTCCAAAGTTTAGCATGTGGTGCGTCAGCAATAATGGTCCGTTGGGAAACATAGTGCTCTGTGTGTAGTTTAATGGACTAAACGAAACAGTTTTGTAATCGAATACTTATACATCATTTCAGCTCTAAATCTAAAGGACTTAATGCAGGGTTTGTGTTGAAATAATACTGTTTACAGAATCTGATAACCTGCGCACCTGTACATTAGATTCCACTGCTATAGAATTGTGGAATGCCATAGACATAGGAAATTATGTAATCACCCAGGAAAAAAAATATTTTAAAAGGATTCAAATGATGTCAAAAGCATTACTAATGAAAGTTTGCACACGTTTAGAAAAGCAACAGCTTTTTCGAAAGTTAATAAAAAAAAAAAAAGACTATTTTAGTGCGACTTTTAAATAAAGTTGATTAAAATTCCTGGTAGCACATAATAAATCAGGTGTGTACATATTTCTACAAGTGCATGCCATATGTTTGCGCTTTTTGTTCATGAAAACAGGTCTGAGATTTGCTCCGTCAAACAAACTGATCGAATTGTATTTGTATATAAAAAAAGAGAAAAAAAAAAGAGCAGAGGAATATAATGAAGGTCTGCCAGGCATTGTGTTAAAGTGGTGAGTGTACGGTTGCCTTTTCTACTTTTTTTTACGCTGTTTATCTAAGATTCCTTTTTTCGAGTAAAAAGCCTAGTCAGAGTGAATTTGAGCCTATTCTAGAGCGTGACAATGAACCTGTCCTCCCTCTTTCTCTCGGTCTCTCTCTCTCACACACACGCACACACACACACACACACACACACACACACACACACACACTCTCTCTCTCTCGGACACGCTTCTCTCCCTTCACACTCCTGACGCACACGTTTACCCAGAGTTCTCTCCTGCGTGGCAGATTGATCAGCAGCATTGTGTCTCTCGCTCCATCCATTTTACACTTCACTGTCCATGAAAGACTGCTGCTATACTGATGTAACAGGAAAAAAGAGAGACTGAGAGAGCATGAGACATAGAAGCCCAAAAAAGGGAGAGCGAGGTTGAGCGAGAGAAGTGTAGAGAGAAAAAGAATCCGCTGTTGACGTTGACTTTTTTTACCCCGTCAATTGTTAGCTTTGGTTTAGACGGGGATCTCTGTGGCTGAAAAGATGCACATGAAAAGGATAGAGAATGTTCACACGCGACCGCACACACACACACACACACACACACACACACACACACACACACACAAGCACATTTGTTGTAATCCTTTGCGAGACCCTTGTGAGAACTTTCACGTCATTATTAATTATTAATGCAGTTAATTACTGCTGTGGCGACACCTACTGTAAATCGGACCCCTGTTTGTTGTTGGCAAGCAATTTCACACCTCAGACTCGTCTTATTACTTCTCATAAGCAGCGGATGAAACAATTTGCATGATTTATGTAAAAGATGGATGCAGCAGGACACATACTATGTGCTTAATATATTGTAATGGTACAGTAAAAGATAGTATGTTATTAATAGATTCTTAGTAGTGGCACCACTGAGGATTTGGTCCTCTAGTCTTGCTGTACACACTGCACACGTGCATGCACAAGCGCAGAAAGAGAGTTTATTGATGTTTCAGCTTCAGTTCATCCGTCGGAGCTGAAAAAGAGCTGAACCAGGTATGCATAAGGACTAACAGAGCAGGATTGGATTTAAGACTAAATCTCAGGATCTGCTGCCGTGTGCATCGTCTCGGTCAACAGTGTTGTTGGCCTCTTCGCTATTTACATCTGGAATTGCGGTTGCAGAAGACGTCAGGCTCACTAATTGGACACAGAGTTACAACTTTTATCGACCAGGTCTAATTACTGGTGTCATTTACATTTATGACTCTCTGCATCTGCACTCTGGCAGAGGGGAAAGTTCAGCAAAAGTGTTATCGGCACATGCAAGAGTTTCGCTCGACTGTAACACACCACTCCGCCAGCAACCAGGCATCACCGATAATAAGAACTATGAAATGAGTTCCAATGACCTCATCGTAACTTGAAAATGTCGTAAGTCGAGACATGGCCTAGCCTACCCAAGAGTCCTAAAGAATGGCGATCATAATTTAACAAAATATATTACATAATTTAGCAAAACAAAGCAATCGCAGGTATAATGTATTAGCTATGTGTATTAATGCAAATAATACTGCATGTTTCCATTATTATGTGTACAAACACTGATCAGGCAACTCTTTATGGCCACTGATCAGCCATAACATTATGACCACCTGCCTAATATTGTGTTGGTCCCCCTTTTGCTGGCAAAACAGTACTGACCCATCGAGCATCAACAGCATGAACTTCTTCAGTAATTTGAGCTACAGGAGCTCGTCTGTTGGATCACACGGTCCAGCCTTCGCTCCTCACGTGCATCAGTGAGCCTCAACCACCCATGGCCCTGTCACCGGTTCACCACTGTTCCTTCCTTGGAGCACTTTTGATGGATTCTGAGCACTGCAGACTAGGAACATCCCACAAGAGCTGCAGTTTTGGAGATGTTTTGGCCCAGATGCAATTTAGCCCTTATTTAGCCCCTTCCATTTTTCCTGCTTCTAACACGTCAACTTTGAGGACGAAATGTTCACTTGCTATTTAATAAATCCCCCTACTAACAGATAATTCACTTCACCTGTCAGTGGTCATAATTTTATGCCTGACTGAAGTATATACAGTGATGGCACGGTACTCAACATGTTTTTACAACTGAAAAATGTTGCGATGAAACACACGAGCGTTACAGTCTCGCTGAAAAACAGCTGCATGAAGAATCTAATGAATATTT
This sequence comes from Silurus meridionalis, assembly GCF_014805685.1. Lineage (NCBI taxonomy): Eukaryota > Metazoa > Chordata > Actinopteri > Siluriformes > Siluridae > Silurus > Silurus meridionalis. The sequence goes on along the minus strand of NC_060911.1, from coordinate 8,593,998 downwards.
ATGCACTTTTTGCGCACGTGTGTAATATGTGAGCTGGGTTAATGTGAATAATACGGCATGTTTCCATGTAACCAATATTATGTGTACATAAATGTTGATGATACTGTATTTGTTTATTCATGTACCACATATGTACATCCATGTGCATTACAATGATTGAATTAAATAGAGGCAAATCTAATACATATTTATATTACTTGTTTTATATATAGTGTGTTATATTGCTTGAAATGATCTACCTTTCAAATAGATTGTTACTTTCCTGTCAGCCTGAGAGGGGAAGCTTTCACTTGAGGCCAATGTTGCATAAGTGCATGCTTACCAGCCTCTTGTAGGATTATATAACCTGCTGTTTTAAAGTGTAAAGAATGAATTGAGGATTGGCACAAAACACACACACACACACACACACACACACACACAAACACTTTAACTCTGTATATAAAGAACAGCTCTAATCCAATCCCAACATCTGCACAAAGTCTCCAGTGGAAGAGTGGAGAAGCTTACACATTAACAGAATGAACCCGATGCCACTGGAGTGTGTCATGATCTTGAGTATTGCATTAACTCTTCTAAATATGAGAAAGTGTAATGCGTGTATGTACGCAGGTTGCCTTTCCACCATGAACCTGCGGACACAAGACAGCCACAAGATACCATTCTATATCTAGTTGTAAAACAATATTACTTCTGGTAGTAAGAGATTACAGTAAGAGCTTAATTATGTCCCATGTGCTCTAGACAGCATATTTGATTGCACCTAATTATGAAATGTTATGGCACATATGTCAAAACTGTTAGAATAAGCATTACATCATCCCTCACACTTACTGCGTTGTGCTATATTTCTCACATGATGCTATTGCCAAGTCTTAGACACCATTGTACACCACATCGTCACTATTACATAATTGCTGCTAGGTTTATAACATACGCTGACAAACCATCAGCTATGTAGAGAACAATACTGAATATCTACACCAACACCAAGCTGGAAAAAATCCCTTCCATCTTGATGAGGTCAGAAATTTTTTTTTTGCATTGTTGCATGTGCTACTAAAGGCTAGCAACTCCGCCTTCAGAACGGCCTTAAGAGCAACAAGGGCCAAACTGTCCCGTGCCATCAGAGAGGCAAAGCACGCACATGCCAAGAGAGTCTACGGCCACTTTCAGGACCGCAGAGACATCCGGCGCATGCGGCAGGGCATCCAGGAGATCAATAACTACAAAACAACTTCACCTGCCTGCGACCATGATGTCTCCCCCTCCTCGCTAAACGACTTCTGTGTATAGGTGCAGAACAATGTGGCAGCAAGGAAGACCACCCCTTCTCCCAATGACTAGGTGCTCTGTCTAACCACGGCTGAACCCACGGAAGTCTGCTGGACCAGACAACATACCTGACTGAGTGCTTAGAGAATGTGCAGAACAGCTAGTGGATGTCTTTACTGACATCTTCAACATCTCCCTTAGCAGCGCCATTGTTCATACATGCCTCAAGACAACGATCATCATCCATGTGCCAAAGAAGTCTTCAGTCTCCTGCCTCAATTGTCTTTTATCCTGTTGCACTCACACCATTGTGATGAAGTGCTTCGAGAGGCTCGTCATGCGGTACATCAAGAGCCAGATCCCACCCTCACTGGACCCCATGCAGTTTGCGTATCGTCCAAACTGTTCCACGGACGATGACATTGCCACGACCCTCCATCTGGCCCACACCCACCTGGACAATAGGGGCACATACATACAATGCTGTTCATAGACTGCAGTACTTCATCCCTCAGCAACTGTTTGAGAAGCTGAGCCTACTGGGCCTGAACACCTCCCTCTGCAACTGGATCCTGGACTTCCTGACTGGGACCGGATTGGGAACAGCATCTGCAACACACCACACTGAGCACTGGCGCCCCTCAGGGCTGCGTGCTCAGCCCACTGCTGTTTACTCTGCTGACTCACCACTGTGTAGCAATTCACAGCTCGAATCACGTCATCAAGTTCGCCGAAGACACGACTGTGGTGGGTCTCATCAGCCAGAAAAAGTCAGTATACAATGAAGAGGTGCAACAACCAACGGTCTAGTGTAGAGCCAACAACCTGTCCCTGAACATTGACAAAACTAAGGAGATGGTTGTTCACTTTAGAAGAGCAAAGAGAGGCCATTCACCAGTGATCAATGATTGATCCTCTATGGAGACCATCAAGAGCACCAAATTCCTTGGTGTACATCTGGCAGAGAACATCACCTGTCCACTCAACAGCAGCTCCATCACCAAGAAAGCCACATAGTGTCTGTACTTCCTGAGAGGGCTGAGGAAAGCCCATCTCCCTCCCCCATCCAGACCACATTTTACAGAGGGACCATAAAGAGCAGCTTGAGCAGCTGCATCACTGCCTGGTTTGGAAACTGCACCGTCCCGGATAGCAAGACCCTACAGAGGATGATGATTACGGACAAGAAGATCATTGGAGATCATCTCTCTCCCCTCCATCACGAAAATGTACACCTCACGCTGTACCCGCAAAGCCAACAGCATTATGGATGACCGCACACACCCCTCACATACACTCTTCACTCTCCAACCATCAGGGAAGAGGTTCAAAAACAGAAACTGGAACTCACAGACACACACTCACTCAACTGAATTGATACAACCTGAACTCAAACACACACTAAATTCTTGTTTCAATTAACACACATCCATGTCCACCACCAATTTTATATCGTTATTTTATCATAACTATATAACTGTTTACATGCTGCTTTGCACATCTACTTTACTGCTGCTGTTGATGTTTTGCACAAACGTCTGTGTTTATATATTTGATAATTTAAATGTATACTATTGTATACGGTCCTCTTTTGCACATTGTACAGTATAACATACAGTAGGTTTACTGGCGGTGCTGTTCTTTTTTTGTATCTGTTTCCACTGTCTTTTGTTTTGCACTGTTTGCACTCGGTTGCACATGATGCACTTTATGAGGCGAGGACACTCACTTTAGTCCTGACCTCTGTGTCCTGTATGTGGCTCTACGTTGTGTGATGTAGCTCTACGCTGTTTTATGTAGAACCAGGGTTCTGGAGGAACGTTGTCTCATATGACTGTGTACTAAATCAGCTATATATGGTTGAAATGACAATAAAAGCTTCTTGACTTGACTTGACGTGACTTGACTTGAACAAAACAAAAAACAACACAACTTGTTTCCTATTCACAGACCAATTCCACACAACATCTACTCTTGCTGTGTAAATATCATAAACCCGGGTAATGAGGAATGACTGCAATGGTAATTGTTATTCATGTCCTCTTGTCGTCTGGTTGACCAGAACTCACCCTACGGCACCCATGAACAGAGAGAAAGACACGGCAGAGCTGATGAAGCAACATATTAATAGTAAATAATGCTGGGAAATGTTATATTGTAGGAAATATTCTCAGAATAATTTCATATTGAAGCCACGCAAACGAGTACAACTGAAAAGCAGGTATTGCAGACGAAAGTTTGAAGACGGAAATGTCGTTTTAGAGAACGGAGGGACGTGAGGTCAGCAGCTGGAGAGAAGGATAAGCAGGTGTGGAGATGGAGAGAGTGCCAGTGGGTAGTGCGCACGGGGTATGACAGGAGTGCGCTAACAGGAGCTGACGTGACAAAAACATCGGCTAATTTTGGAGCGGGCTGAAAGTCGGCTCCGGAGCTCATGTGCATTCAGGACGCGCAGAAAAGACGCCCACTGTGCACATGACAACTACACCCATACATTGTGCAACTCATATTCACCAAAATGAAAACGTTCATAGTTTCTATTGCACGTTTTATATTTATTTCAAACTTATAAACTACACATTAATACTGGGTACATATTAAGTGTGAATTTTGCCCCATACAAGCTACTGGTACCTTTAATTCCTAGCTAGCAAGGTCATTGTTATGGCATAAAATGGAGCTATAACAGAAATAAGAGAATAACCAATAAAGGCCTTATAAATAGTTTCTAATAGCATACATGTCCATATTTAGCCATTAGCAAAAACAGTTATTAGCCATTAACTTATTTCTGATCCCTGAAATAACTTTATTATTTCTATTTTTTTTCTATTTTTTCTATTATTTTATTATAACTAGTATTAATACATTTATTATAACTATCTTTCATATAAAAAAAAGCACACCTTTAGAGCATTTGATCACTCTATATAGAAAAATATTGTATATAATATATAAAATATGTCTATACAAATCAAATGAATATAATCATAAGCATTCTGTCTTCCCTTTGCCAGTTTATTCACTAATTGCACGCATACGAATATGTTCCTAAATCACATGGCACACACTCTTTCAAAACAGACAAGGCATTGCTTGAGTGAATCATTTTCAGCAAAGCCTTGGCCTTCAAGAAGACGGGGATGACGTTATTCCACAAACAAAAACAACAAAAAAAAATCTGAATGCGGTTGGCTGACTCTATCGTCACTTCCTAATGATGTCGGGGGTTAATTGAGCATGTTTGGCCTTCTGTCCAGCTCCTGAGGTCAGAACCAATGTGTGAGCTGCCTCGGATTTGTCTACACATTTCAACATTTTGGGTGTCATCTGTTTAGAAGAAAATGTGAATAGTAATTCCATCAGGTCGAGTCAGAATTTGTACATATTGCTAAATTATTATTATTTTTTTTTCTTTTCAGTTATTTATCTAGATACTTAGGTAGATACATTGACTGCATTGTATATAAGAAAACGTAAGGTCTCCTTATATATCCTAGTGGCTCACATGTCAAATAATGTCTATATTTTTTATACTTTCTGTCACATGACCTAAAGTTTCTAATGTCACATAGCATGAACTATTTCCATGTAATGTCATCTAATGATGTCTATATTTCTTTAAACTTCTACTCACATTACATGAACTAAACTTTCGATTACGTAACATGACCTAAAGTTTCTAATGTCACGTAGCATGAACTATTGCTACCTAATGTCACCCACCATGATGCAATGCAACTAATGTAACATAATCTTATCTAATCATGTCTATGTCTCAATTAACTCCTGATGTCACCTAATGTCACATAACATGACCTAATGGCACACTAAGAAGTGACCTAATGACACCTTATGTCCCTAATATTCAGATCATTTGAGATAACCTTGTTTTACGATGTCTCCCGATATGCTGTATGCATTTCTTGAGTCAATGTCGTTGCAGAAAAATATTCCTCTTAAAATATTAAGGCAGTGTGCTCCACAGACGGCTTAATCCGAGCAGTATTAGCTTTAGCTCTGCTACAACATGCACACGCACACACACACACACACACACACACACACACACACACACACACACACACACACAGAAGTGAAAATGAGGTTGCTCATAAGCGTGGTGTGAAGTGAATTTGAATCAGATGTCCAAAAGCACTGAGCTGGAATACAACAAATAGAATAGTGTGGACATGACTATGATTACCCTATTCTCGCTCTCTCAGTCACACACACACACACACACACACACACACACACACACACACACACACACACACACACACACACAACTGATTATTAATGAATTGCCCGAGATCCCATTTTCTTCTCCTTCGGCGTGTACCCAGCATGCTTTGCTCTTGTTAACAGCACTGATGATGGGAGGGGGGTGGGTATTTATCACTGTCATTCATGGCTCAGTGGACACCCTGATTGGCTGAGCAGGACACTGAGGGTGCCGAGGCAGCACATGGACAGTTCAGGTCTGTGTGTGTGTGTGTGAGTGTGTGTCTGGTATAAATCCTACCTTTCTAAGCTCAAGCAGATTCCCTGTGGTTGAAGAGCTGGAATACACACAAACAAACAAACAAATAACCAAATTGCAATAAATATTTTAGACAATAAAAATATGCTAATTATAAAATAAATATAAATCATTATAATTAAAATATTTTAATTAATATTTCAAACAAATATCAAGACAATAATACTAAACAAAGAGGAGAAAAAAATGGCAGCCAGACTCATATACTCTTACACACACACACACACACACACACACACACACACACACACACACAGCCAATTTTCCTCTAAAAATCTTGTAGTTATTATATACACACCATAAACACGCACACACACACACACACACACACACACACACACACACACACAGAGCCAACTATACACACTCTCCTCCACTGTGAAGATTGATCAGCACATGGGGAACGTGGTCCCCCACCCACTCCACTGATCTAAAGTTCATTGTTCAAGTAGGAGGAAACGCTACCAGGGAACGCCAGAATCACAAGTCGAAACAGGATTAACATGCAGCCAGCCGGTGAAAGGTCAAAGATTGTCGCGCGACTGAGTGAAAGCAAGGAGTAGTGGAGAATTACATTAGGGACCCGAAGAGAAAGAGCGATAACAAACAAGTGAGGAAAGAGAGAGAGAGAGAGAGAGAGAGAGAGAGAGAGAGAGAGAGAGAGAGAGAGTGTAAGTTTGCCAACTGTCTGTCTCCTCTTTCTGCTATTGCCCTCTACATTCATGTCTTTCTTTCGTACATTTTCTCCTTCTTTCTCTCTCCCCCTGATTAAAACCTGTGGTGTATAAAAGGTCAGTGAGCACAGAACTGAATACAAAAGCAGAGTCATGATGAATCTGGAGGAGAGAGAGAGAGAGAGAGAGAGAGAGAGAGAGAGAGAGAGAGAGAGAGAGAAAATAAAACAAAAGAAAGTGCTTCATACTTGTCACATGTACTTTACAGCATAGTGAAAGTCTTTCTTCGCATACCCTAGCGATGTTAGGAAGCTGGGGTCAGCCATGTGACAGTGCCCCTGGAGAACAGAGGGTAAAGGGCTCCAAGAGTGGCAGCTTGGTCATACCAAGGCTTGAACTCCTGACCTTTTAATCAGTAACTCAGAGCCTTAACCACTGAGCTCCCGCCACCACAATCCTTAAAGACCATGCCGCTCTAAAAGTGTGTTTCCCCAGTGGCATAATGTAAAAAGCCAAAGTTTCCCTACAAGAGCAAGAGAGGGGACTATGTGGACAGGGGGGTGGCTGTGGGGTTAACAGTAAACAATAAAGAGATAAAGCCAATTAATTAGCTTTTAAATGGCTATAGTCGTATTTTTATCTCCCAAGCTAACGGGAGGTTGCTAATTTTTTTATTGATCAACTGGCTATTTTTATTATTAGTAGCATTATTTTATATATATTTCATATATTTTTTATTTTATATAGATTTTCCCGGTTTCTCGTGGATAGCAGGATAGACCAAAACACTTATAGGGAATTGTTTTGATTTTTATGTTAGAATAATAAAATATATTAATAAAAATGTCATTAAGAAATGAGTAGTATTACAGTACAGAAAACCGTAGATTTTCTGCTTGCTTATTGGTTGAATAAAAAAGGTTAAAGAGTTAAAAACATAGGTCACCAGATTTAGCCAATGACAGTAAAGAATGCAGTGACGTGTATATTTAACTCCGCCTCATTTTTGATGTCATATGATACTTCAACCAAAAAAACAAGCAGAGAAACTACACATAGGCTACTACAGAACTGTATACTGTACAGTACATGTACTCACTATAAATGTGATACAGTTTACTGTATTTCTACCAATTTACACAAAATTCATCTCGCTATATTCTTGCAAATGTTTTGTGTGTGTGTGTTTAAAGTGTGTGGGAGGATGATTTACAAATTATACAATTAAAAAAATTCTAAATTTTGGGGTGGCGTCTGTTTATCACGGTTTTTCGTTTATTGCAGGCAGTTTTGGAACTTAACCACCGTGATAAACAGGGGATTATTGTATATATTGTTACCATGAAATAAATTGTCATCCATAACAGATTCTTTTACATTTATTTAGTGTATACGGTGATATGTAAATAAGTGGGTGTGGCTAACTCACTTGCAGCCTGAGGGAAAGTCTGGTAGTTTGTCAAAAAAACAGTGAGAAAGAAACAGACAAGGAGGATCCACAAAGAAATCCTGAGCAGGAGGAGGAACTTGTTATTGAAAGAGGCGTGACATCCGTAGTGTGGACATGGTTCGGGTTTGCAAAATCTGACAAAGAGCAGAAAAACAGTGATTTGCAAACTGTATCATGTTAATGTACTCACTAGCAGCGGCAGCACAAGCAATTTGTTGAAAATGCAAAAGATGCGCCCCGTATTAAGCGATCTGTCAACCTCCTAAGGCATGTCGTTTGAAAAAAGCTCAAAGAGATGGAAAGAAGTAACACCATTACGATGTAGATCTGCAAAAGACATGGCGACAGTTTGCACCATGAGAAAGAAGATTTAGGATTTTTTTCTTGTTATTTAGGTAGTATTTATTCTATAGCTTGGTAAAGATGTTAATTGCAACTGTTTTATACAATGTAAATGTTTTGTCTACATCTAACAAGTTTTGTTTTGTTATGGTAGGGTTAATCCAAGTTAATATTTAATTTACTACTTTTATCAAGGAACAAATAAACAAAAAATAATAAAATCAAGTGTCCTTTTTATTTCTGAAGTATTTAAGTTTATTCATTATATTAAGTCTTTTTTGTTGATTTTTTAAATTTATATTATTTAAATAAAATTACTTAAACTGTGAAAAAGAAGTTTGTCATACCACATCCCATAATTATTATTATTATTATTATTATTATTATTATTATTATTATTATTATTATTATTAATATTAGAAATCCTTTTTTTTTTCTTATTCTCCCTGTTTTAAAGATCTCTTTGTTTAAACTATTAGTAAACGCTTTATAAATGTTCCCCTACCATGCAGAAGCTGATTTGTTTGTTTGTTTGTTTGTTTGTTTGTTTGCTTGTTTATACATTAATATATATATTTTTTATAATAGTGGAAGGGATCATAGAAAGGTATTACTCTGTACAAAACTTAAACCTTTTAAAGACTTGTTGCCTGCATATGTGAATGCCAGGTTATAATAACTAGTGCTTGACAGACACACACACACACACACACACACACACACACACACACACACACACACACACACACACACACACACACACACAAAGAAAGAAAAAGTGATGGGCAAAGAGAGCAGATGAGTGGAGGAAATGAGACACAGTGCAGGGGTGTGGGATTATGTGTACTGCTACCTGGAATCACTTCTTGTAAACTGGTTTATATTAATACTGCACAGAGATACACAAGAGCAAACAGAGAGGAAAAAACGAAGTCAGGTAATGAGCACCTATCTCTTTACACCGCACTCTTTCGCTCCGTTTATCACTCCGCTAATGTCACCAGCTTCACCTGATGGGGTGCATCTTTCCATTTCTCTCCTTACTTTCTTCATTTTCTATCGCTTATTGTGAAATCTATTAGTCTATAATTGCTCTCTCTCTCTCTCTCTCTCTCTCTCTCTCTCTCTCTCTCTCTCTCTCCCTCTCCCTCTCTCTTTCTTGTTCCCTCCGCATTCTCACAGGCATTGCCTCCATCTGTCAGGTTGCCATGATGCCAGGGGCCAAGTGAAACTCCTTCTCAGTGTGCTGCACTACACTACAGAGAGGCGAGACACACTGAGGGAATCAGACCTACCCAATAGATTAAGAAGTTTGTGTGTGTGTGTGTGTGTGTGTGTGTGTGTGTGTGTGTGTGTGTGTCTAAAAATTATATCTGCTTAACAAGTCTGTTAAAAGGTCTTTGGAATCATTTGTCTGCACATTTATGTCTTTCAATCTGAATCTTTCTGTCTGTCTGTCTGTCTGTCTGTCGCTGTTTATGTATATCATTCTTTGCTTACAGACTTTTCTCTCTGTTTATTTTACTGTTTAGGCTATTGTATGTCTGTCTATGTATATTATTTCTGTCTGTCTGTCTGTCTGTCTGTCTGTCTGTCTGTCTGTCTGTCTGTCTGTCTGTGGCTATCCAATTAGTTTTTTAGTGTATGTTTGTTTTTTTTTTTTATTTGTTTTTGCACTTGCATCTTTTACTCCTTTCAGGCCTGTTCTTTTTCTTTTTTTTTTTTTCTTTTTTTTTTTTCTGGATTTGTCTCTGTTTGTCTATGCATGGCAATCAACTTCTGAAATATTTGTTTGTTTGTTTTGCTTTTGCATCATTCTTCCGCTACAGGCCTTTCTCTCGGTTTATAATAGTGTTTAGGCTATTGTCTGTCGGTTTGTCTAGGTCTCTGTTTGTCTGTCTGTGCCTGGCTATCTATTACTATTTGAATTGTTTGTTTATTAGTTTTTTTTTTTTTTACAGTAGAAGTGATCGTAGAAGGGTATCACTCTGTACAAGACTCAAACCTTAATGTTTTCCTGATTGTCCTGGTTGTCTGTCTGTCTATCTACCTATCCATCCATCTATCTTTTTTTTTCTGTCTGTCAGCCTCCTGTGTGGCTGTCTGTCCAGGAATCCACTCGTCTGTCTGCCTGGATATAGTGTGTAAAGTCCCAACACACTAAAGGTTATTAGTTTGAACTTTTTATTCCTTTTAAACCTCTGCTCACTCAATGTTTTTACGCATGAGTGTGTGTGTGTGTGTGTGTGTGTGTGTGTGTGTGTGTGTGTGTGTGTCTGAGAAAGAGCGAGATGGTGTGAATGTGAGTGCGTTTCTTTTTTTTTTTTGGAGTCTTGCTGTGTAGCCGTTTGTTGTCCCATATGTCTGCACAGAAAAAAAAAAAAAAAATCAACCAAGCTCTGATGAACAAACTGACAGCATCTGCCCTGCCGGCACCCTCGTCATCGTTAGCCAATCCTGATGCCGGATTGGTTTGAGGGACAGTGCTATCGGCCAATCGTGACACCGATCGGGATAAGTGGCGCTGACGCAAATGAGCAGCAAGGCTGGAGCTGCCAGATCCATTTCATAGAATGTGGCATCAACATGCTACACAGACAAACACACATACACACACACACACACACACACACACACACACACACACACACACACTCAGTATAATCCATCTGGTTGTCATCATCCAGTGCACTCTTTTATGACAGTTTGAGGGTGCACTTTCTGTCTGTCTGTCTGTCTGTCTGTCTGTCTGTCTGTCTCTCTCTCTCTCTCTCTCTCTCTCTCTCTCTCTCTCTCATTGTTTATTTATCATTTTCAGGGCAAAATGAAATCACACTGATTTTCATGTTACATGCATTCCTGAGTGGCACAACAGAAAAGTATCCGTCTATCACCTGGTCAATGTGAATGTGAATCCTGACAAAGCCACAGCCAATGTGTAGACATATGAATGGTATGTGCTTTTTAAACAATGCATCCAAAATTAGTTCCATTTGGCTGTTATGATAGCCTCCACTCTGAAGGTGTGCCACTGGATTTTGAAGTGTGCTTATGGAGATTTAAGCTCATCCAGACACAAGTGTGTTAGTAAAGGCAGGTACTGATGTAGGAGTGTGAGGAGGTCTGGTGTGCAGTCAGTGTTCCAATTCAGAGAGAGAGAGAGAGAGAGAGAGAGAGAGAGAGAGAGAGAGAGAGAGAGAGATTCAAAAAGTCCCAAAAGTCCCAATATGTTTGTTGAGTAGAATATCAGCCTAACTTCGACCTGCATCCTTCTCTATCCATCTCTTTTTCTCCCTCTTTGTTTTATTTTCTCTCTCTTTATCTGAATATATGTGCCTCGACATTGTTGGATGTGTCTCAGTTGGATTACACCTCTATATCTTTCTGTCTGTCTGTCTGTCTGTCTGTCTGTCTGTCTGCCTGCCTGCCTCTCTCTCTCTCTCTCTCTCTCTCTCTCTCTCTCTCTCTCTCTCTCTCTCATTAGTGAATGTACACTATATGGACAAAATTATTGCAAAACCTGACTTTCCCAGCCATATGTTGCTCTTTCCCAAACTGTTATCGCAAAGCTGAAGGCACAATTGTATGTGGTGCCTTTGGATTCAGTTGCATGAAATTTTCCCTTTGCTTGAATTAGGAGACCCAAACATGTTCCAGCACAAAACCCCTGTGCACATAGTAAACTCCATGAAGATCTTCTTTGCATGAGTTGGAGTGAAAGATCTCGTGTTAAAGAGCTCTGACCCTCAACCCTATTAAACACCTCTGGGATGAATTAGAACACTGACTGCACCCCAGACCTCCTCACACTCCTACATCAGTACCTGCCTTTACTAACACACTTGTGTCTGGATGAGCTTAAATCTCCATAAGCACACTCCAAAATCTAGTGGAACACCTTCCCAGAAGAGTGAAGGCTATCATAACAGCCAAATGAAACTTATTGTGGATGCATTGCTCAAAAAACACATACCATACTTATGACCAGGTGTCTGCTAACTTTTGGCAATATAGTGTATGGTTGGATGTGTCCCAGTGGTTTACACCTGCTTGAATTGAGTACTTCCTTCTTTCTCTCTCTCTCTCTCTCTCTCTCTCTCTTCTAGTACTTAGTCAAAGTGTCTGCCACTGAGTGCACTTACAAAAGCAGCCACTATGAGCAGGATTGTCATCCTCTCTAAACACAACAATAAAACCAGCACCAATGAAAAACTTGGTTTATTTACACAAGCCGACCCCATTGTTTAGAGCAGCCGTGTCCTTACATAACATGCAACAAATCAAAGTGTTGTTCAATCACAACCTTGACAGACTATCTGGGTATCTGGAATCCCTGACGGAGAGCAGACAGTGTTCTGTTTTTCATGACCTAATAAACTTGATTCATCTTATCAGGTGAAAAAAAAATAATAATCGTACATTATATGTATTGGGACACATGACTTTTCCAGTCATATGTGGTTCTTCCATAAACCCTTACCAGAAACTTGAAGGTACACAGTTGCATAAGACATCTTTGGATGTGTTGGCATTAAATATTTCCTTAAACTAGGAGAGCCAAACTTTTTCCAGCATGAAGATATGCTTTACATGGTTGTAACAGAAGAACTTGAGTAGCCTGCTCTAGAGCTCTGACCTTAACCCTATTGAACATCTTTGGAATTAATTGGAACACTGACTGAACCCCAGACGTCATGATCTCACCTACATCAGTACCTGACTTTATTAAAACCCATGTGGCTGAATGAGCACAAATCTTCATAATAACACTCCAAAAACTAGTTAAACTTCTCTGGAGAGTGGACATTATTATAACAGCAAATAGGGACTGAATGTGAAATGGGATGTTTAGAAAACATACCAATCCTACGATCAAGTGTCCAAAAACTATTGTCCATTAAGTATAAAATAATAAAAAGTATGTCTATATAATGTATATCAGTACTATACATGTATATAGCACTTTTCCACTGACCCTTGATATTAAGTCTGATGATAATAATAATAATAATAATAATAATAATAATAATAATAATAATAATAATAATAATATTCAAAACCTACTGTAGAAACTATAATATCCCCTGTGAATTGAAGCTACACTAAATCTCCAGGTCATGTGACTTCCATTTTCATGCCAGCAAGAATAATCCAATATGATTTATTGTGTGCTTAATTTAATTGAACATTTATATAAAGTAGTGCATATTGAGGAAGGAAGAATAAACTCCAAACTGTGCACTTATGAAAATATATTTTCAGGAGTGTGGTTTGGGTGATATGGTCAAACCCGTTGTGTTACCCACCCTGAAGTAAATTGGCCTGGAGTGTGTTGTTTTGCTTACAGCACAGCAACACATTTCCCAAAAAATGTAGTAAGTTTTTGCTATCTCTTATATGTAGAGATGCAGCGGAATGGAAATTTTGGGCCAAAGCCGAATTTGAAAAATTCAAGATGCACTTGACTGAACTTTTTTATATAATTGATTGTATTACTATTATTTTTGTTTGTATTACTTTAAATAGATCTACTATTATATTTTAGAATTTTTATTAATCTAAAGAAAACAAAAACAAAAAAACAAACAAACTGCAAACCAATAAAATAATGACAATTAGAATTAGGGCTGTTGCTACTGATTATTTTAGTAATCGAGAAATTCTACCGATTATTCCAACGATTAATCGAGTAATCGGATACTTCCATTATTTAAAAAGCAATACTAAATATACAAAGGAAAATAAGGCGGTGTGTGAATGAGGTCTCCTCTGCTTCGTCTGTCTTGTTCAATCTCCTACAGAGGTCTCTTCAGGGACCGGAGGCTTAATTTAATACTATGCGATTCTATTGATTGTAATCTATTTTATGTTAATTTGTAAAGTTTTCTGACACTACAGAGGGGGTGACGCTTCCCGATTGGCTAAAAAAAGTCAAAATTGCGAGAAATAGTCTGACTTTTTTTATGTGGCGGAAACGGGCTTCCATATGAATCTTCTAATCGCCCCTCGCTGTTTTCTACCCGTTCCTCAATTTTTTCATTCAGAATTTTGTGTTACCTGTCCACAACGCTCCAGAGTTAACAGTCAGTAATATTAGCCTGTGGGAACAGTGCTCCGTGTTTTGTAAAATGGACTGAACGAAGCATCAAGGCAAATCAATTTGCTTAGATTAATTTTTGTAATCGAATTACTCTAGTTTTTTGAGGAATCGTTACAGCCCCTACTTTGAATTTTGTTATTGGAAGTATCACAACCAAATATTTAATTTAGTCTCTGTGCTGGTGCTTGGGACAGATAAATACATGTGCACAATCCGTTCATGCGGCAGTAGTAAAGTGGATTATCGCTTCTGCCAATTGGTAGTTCAGCAAGATTCAAAACAAAATGTGTTGAAATTTAAAATTCAGCATCTATCCACTGCACTGTTAAGCCAAGCATGCTAGCTGAACTTGCGTTTGAGCTCCAAATGTCTAGGTTAAAGCTGAGATGTCTGTGGTCATGAGCTCATGGATGTGTTATGCAACACAGTCCAACGTTTCAGAGAGTCAGGTCTCTGCAAAATCGCTTTTGCTTGGCAGTGTGTAACGTGGCTCAATATGTTCAGTGAGTCTACGCAATCCAATGTCCTGCACAACAGAGAATCGCTGGTCATCTAAAGCAATGAATTTCTGTAGTTCCACATGCTTCTGAAGTATCATTTGCAAATTTTCAAAATTTTTTAAAGACTCTGTGTACTGAATTAGATGTCGGGTTTTCAGGTGGTGAATAAACCCTGTAGTGGAAAAGTGCCCCCTCTTAAAACTTTCAACACACAAAGACTGCATATTGCAAATGAGTCATCAGAAACTTTTAAATACTTCCATACCGCTGACATGATTGCTCTTTTCTAAGTGGCGCTGTAATACACCTAAAGCAAGAGTGCAATCTGAGCATTAAACGTGGGGGGAGGGGCAGCAGGTTTTCCATTTGTATTTTTTTTTAATATCTTTAATATCTTTTCAAAAATTTGATGCATCCCTACATAAGATAGCAGGTGTTACCTTACCAGCATCTTATCTTCTATCTTTCTCTCTCTCAAATGAAGTGGTATAAGGCTTCATAATTGGCTACAGAGCATCCGATAAATACGAGATGGTAGGAAAAAGTTTTAAGACTAGCTCTGTTTACAAGAAAGTACTTTATTTATCTTCATGTACACACTATCACCTTTAAAAGCGCTTCCAGCGTTACTGCCACTTCTGGAATATGTCCTGGCAATCTTCTTTCTGTGGCGTGTCAAGCATCTTCTGCGTTTCGTGCCGGATCTCCACAATGGTGTCAAAACTGAGACCATTGAGCTTCGTTCAGCTTCGAGAAGATCGTGTGGATTGTGTTCGGACCGTAATTATGCACAAGTTGCTGAATGGTTTTAATATTTTCAGGGGGTTGAGCTCGTTAAAGGACTTCCTGACTCTCGTCTCATCACCTCCAGTGATTTTCTTCTGCTTTTAAAGGGTGCGTGGTCAAAATATAGCATCAGTTAGCACCGTTGGTCTTGAAACTTTTTGATAGCACCTCGTAATAACCAGGTTTTTGTGCTTTAATACGATACTAACTCGGGACACTTTGTTTTTAAACACAGCAGTGTGCATTGTTACAGAAAACTCAACCTGTTTATGTAGTTGATATTTTTTTTTTTTTATATTATCATGTGATTAATTAGGCTGATATTAGTAAGCTTTAGCTTTAGCTATTTATTTTTTTAAATCCACTATATTTTCTTGTTTCTTGCTTTATTTTGGTTACGATCAATAATTAAAATCAATGTGTGATCTAAAGCAGACTTCTTTCCTTTTACATGATAATTTAAGCATATGTATTTTATTTATTTAACTTCAGTCAAGAATATGAATGTGCGTATTTATTTAGCAATAGAGCTTTCAATTATATGAAATGTTTCCCTATTTCCACCGTCTCCATCAGAGACCGACTGAAAAGATTTTATGTCTAATAGTATATGTGTATCCTTCGCCTTAGAGAACTCGAGTATGTAATCAGTTAATAGACTGCACAAGGATAAGTACTTTTCCAGCCCGAGTCTAAGTGATCGATGATGCTGATTGTGATTATTATGACCGCTAGAGAAATAAACATTCGTTCTAGGACTGACAGGAACTTTTTTTTTTCTTTTTTGACAGGCGAGATTCTTGTCAGTTCGGCTCCAGAGTTTGACTCGTGGCATTTTGCTGTCTCGTGTACTGACAGACAGATGGACAGACAGACTGACAGCTGTAGCGTGCTTACAGCATCAGCCAACAGCATTAAGAAATCACAGTCCCATACTCTCTCGCTCTCTTTCGCCGTGTCTCACAATTTTCTTTTTCCCGCTGCATGTTTAGGGACAGAGGTGCGGTCATGTGGAAATAATCCATGCTGAAAGCGACGCTTTAAAAATTCCGAGCTGCCGTACAGTAAGGAAGGCTGCAGCTATTTTTTGGTAAATTACTTATTCCCTGTGGCACGAGGGCATGCTCCCTATCTTCCTTTTAAACCTTTTCTGAACGTCTTCTCGTTCCAGATGAATTTCTTCTGGACGGTTCCACCACCTCCTACGTGTCTTTCGTTCATGTTCTTTCCCTCAGTGTTTTTACTTTCTCAACCTGGTTTATAAGGTGCAGCATGACTGTAAAGATCATTGATACTCCGACAGCTGATGTGTAAACCGTTTTGTGCATATTGTATTGATTATTAGAACAGATTTGAGCATGTTCAACCAAAGTAAATGAGAGATTGTGGTTGTATTCCCGTGCCTGAGAATTCAGTATCAACTCAATTCAAATATCCGGAATAAAAATCAGATAGCCGCCTGGTCCCGCCTGCTTGCTTATGAAAATGGCAGGAGTGATTGAAATGACTTCGACTCAGGCTCATGAGACTTTCAAATCCCCCTCTTTTTTTTTTTTGTTTGTCTCTTTAAAACGGCCTGCTGCTGCTCACTGTTCATATTATTCATGGTTTATTTCATAAGGCAAGCTGAACATACGCATTTCATCATGTGGATCTGAAGAACGATTCCATGATTGTTCTCTGAAATAGGAACAAAAATCCGTCTGGCACCCAACAGGATCACAACGACTTAAAAAAACAAAAAAAACAAAAGTGAGTTTCCAGAACATTCTGTTTATAATGTAACAGCCACGCTTTGATTCATTTCAGTTTTGAGGACTTCTAATACCAGAAACAAGTAGTGTACTACTAAATGATGAGAGAGAGTTCAGTCACTCATATCCCACAAACTTAGCTTCTTACTCAGTGTTGTTATTAAACTCAATTACTGATGTACCACTAATTCCTAGCACAAAGCTGAATCCAGAGATGAGAATCAAAGGCTTTTCTGTTTTCTTTTCTTTTGTCAGATTTTTTTTTCCTAGGTTTTGCAATCAGATTATTGAACATATTATTGAGTTACTTAAAAAAATATATAAATTTAGTAAAACAAGTACATTGGTTTAACAGTCAGTACAGTGACACTGGTCAGGGCCAGCAAAGCGTTCTTCTGCTGGCCTAAACACTATCAGAAGCACTGACCTATATTTACAACCTAAATTCTAATATTTGTTCAATGAAATTGTATTAATTCATTCCCAACAGTTTATTCTCTTCATTTCGTAGCGTTTCTCTTGGCTGCACTGCTTCCAGTATGTGTATGTGGATGTTAGATTTTTTGTCCAATCAGAATTTAGCCTCTATGTGCTGCCATGTTAATCTAATCTGCCCAGGGCCTGCAAAGTCAGTACTGCTGGCCCTTTTACCATCCTCTCCTTAATAAATAGCTCTGTTTCTTTAACCAATCAGAGTTCAAATTCACCTCACAGGGCACCTAGCTGGCCCAGAATAGTGTCAGCATTTTTCCTTCCTCTGATTGGTTGGTCAGAGGGAAACTGTTACAGCCAAGTTCGACTGGAAAAACACGTGTAACTCTGCACACATTAATACATCTGACTTTTTTATGCCTACGGAGGAAAATAAATTGATTTGGTCTCGGACATAGACATCGTGAGGAGAGGTCAGCCAACCCCAAAGCTAGCTAGAGTGTCTCAGCCCGGGAAAGTTTTTTTTCACCACTTCCAGACCAGTAAATATGAGCTGTACCACTGGATTACAGCCTTCAGAAGATCTCTGGTTAGTAGGTTGTATTTTATTTTAATTTTTATGGTTTTGTCATGTTATTAGACAAATATTGATTCTAAACTGCTCCAAATGATGTAGGTGGCACAGTTGCGGTGGTAGTGTAGAGGTTTGGAGTTGTCTTAACTGGTTTTCTTGTTTTAGTAAAAATGGTATTCACCCTCCATATGTGAAATTCCTCTCTCTCTGTAATGCCATGTGTTGGTATATTGCAAGGCCCAGGTACCAAATGCACGGCCCGGCACTGGTGATTATATATATGAAAATAGGTACAGTAGGTACAATATGTATAAGTAAATAATGAGCTGTTACAATTCTATCACTTTGAACTACATATTGTAGCTTTAATAATCTACAAATCAGTTAATTAATTAAAGCTAAAGTCTAAACAGGAAACGAAGAAACCTGAACAAAAGTAAGAAAACACTCACGGCTCTTTTACATCTAAAGGCCAGAAAAAAATAGCATATACACTATGTAACTACCTTTCAAGGACCTTACTTAAACCATGAGGCTCAGGAATTAAATGAATAGATTTTGACACAAAATAAGAACGAGAAAGAGAGAGAGAAAAAAAGAGACTAAGCCTTGAGAGAATGGCAACCCCATAGCTTCATCATTAACTACATTGATAAACACTTAGTAGGAAATCTCCCAAAATAGTCACGCCTGCTGTCCTCATTAAAATCACTTCTTATTTAAACCAGCCTGTTCTCTTATTCACCATTCTCCTCATACAACACATGGTGCTATGACATTTAACACACACACACACACACACACACACACACACACACACACACACACACACACACACACATTGCAGATTTATTTCAAATTCTAATGCATAACTTCATAATGACTATTACACACGCAGAAAAGTTGCACATCTGTTTATTTGTATATCACCATGATATACGACTTAGCGTGACCTCCATATCTATCTATCTATCTATCTATCTATCTATCTATCTATCTATCTATCTATCTATCTATCTATCTATCTATCTATCTATCTATCTGTCTGTATGCCTCTGTATGCACGTCTCGAAGTTATTAAATTTTCACCTGTACCTTTACTTAGACACAGCGAGGGAAACGTGAGGGAGATGGCACACAATGCAAGCATGTGATTGCATTCATTTAATCAGCCTTTCACGAGGAGATTTAACAAAAGCGAAATCCGGAATCACAGGATTATGTCGTTCTTCGATTGACTCAAACGAATTTTTGTTTTGAAATTCATAATTTGACATGAAGTACAATGGACCTCTGTCTAATGCGAATCACGGGAAGATTTGGTTTACTGTTTGATCTACTAAACCCTGTGAATCAATGGATTATTCAATTCCGTGTTTAATTCACTGCTCTTGATCCACCTCAATGATGAAATTATCTGACAAATTGTGACCTGACATTTTTTATCTCTCTGATTTACCTGCTGGCTTGTGTTTGGTGTAGGGAGTATGGTGTGGGATAGCGCTTTCTGGATTGTTAGCCTCTCTTTACTTTAGCTTGTGCAAAAAGAAGAATCTGTTGCTTATTTTAGTGAAGCCAGACTTGAGAAGCTGATGCACATAGATCTTATTAATGACAGAGGTGGCAAAAGTGCACAGATTCTTCCCTCAAGTACAGATACTCGTGTTTTAAAAGACTCTGGTAAAAGTTGAAGTACTGACTACACTTTTTCACTTAAGTTAAAGTAAAGAAGTTTGGGCTCTGACATGTACTTAGGTAAAAAGTAGTCATTACTACTACCTGTTTTAGTATCATGCTGGTAACTGGACCTCACATCATATAAATATATTAACACGAAATAAATTGTTACCTAATAAATGTTTTCAGGCTGAATATCCACCATATAGAACACAAGCAGAGAAAAGATGATCAGGTGATCAGGAATATTTCTGTTCTCTGTCATGTTTACATCACTGACTCCCTCTGTCTCATTCACATTAACCACATACACATACATACTTCTTGCTTGTTGTTAGCTTCGTAAACTAGCCTACGTGTATTGTGCGTGAGAGCCAGGAAATGATACACCAGTGGTAGATTGAAAAAAGCGTGCAAAGACAAGAAGTAGGTTGACGGGCTGAAAACGCAGTGAGAAGAAAAATATTGACAAAGTAAGAAGTAGAAAGTTCATATATTTGTGTAAAAAAGTAGAAAAATCTACTTAAGTAAGATGGACAGCTGCTTTGCATTCGAGCATTTTACTGATCCTAAATGGAGATTAAACTAAAGAAGGTAAGGTTGCTAATGGAAAACATATATTTATTATGGACAACCTCTATATTTTGCACCTAGTAATTCTGTACCCTTTTATTTATTTATTTATTTATTTATTTATTTATTTATTTATTTATTTATTTATTTTATTTTATTTTATTTTATTTTATTTTATTTTATTTTATTTTTGCTTGTGCCTGTATTTGTTTATTTTCCAAATGTAAAAGTTAAAACTTGATTCTCAGTTGGCTACGAACTGATTTACTGACTTTTGGTTCAAACTGAAAAAGAAAAAAAAAAAAAAAAAAAAAAAAAAAAGCTTCTCTCATTTAGTGTTTAATTTACTGAATTACTAAATCATTGGATTTGATAAATGTGTTAAATGTAGTGAATCAGTGTTAATATTAAATCGGATTTAGTTTAGTCACCCACTTATCTGATTCAGCAATCCTGTAATCAGATACCGTATTTCAAATAACATTTAACTTCACTTTAAAGTGGTTGTAAAGGTTCACACTTTGTTTTTTTTAATATCTCCTTTTGCCCCGATGTAAAGGAAAAATATTGCTTTTCTTTCCAGGCTTCTTGGTTGCATTTTTAACCAATTTAGGACCCATGATTTAATCTATAAAATTTACAGAAAGCACAAAACAGAATGCTTTAGTGAGTGTGCTATAGCACTGTTCACAAGCTAACATGACTTACTTTTACCACAAGACCGACGCACTCACGAGTTTCACCCGGAAAATCGGCGTTGAATTTCGTGCATGCGACGAGTACCAATTTTGAGTTCCACAGCCGCCGAGTACCGAAGTATTACTGTATATAAAAGCACAAGATTTTTATATAGGGCCTTTTGCTTCTATATAGTTCTAAAATCCAAAGGATCCAAACCCAATGTTTCGGAATCCTCATCTGTTTCTGGTGCCAGTGGTGGCTCATCCATAGGGGCTGAAGACGTAGAGCCCCAGCATTCGTATTGCAATTTAACAAAGGTTAATCTTCACCAAGTCGTCATTCACATTTAAATGCTAATTACCTACGTTGCGTGACCAGTAATGTAATAAAGATTTTGTCAATTGACATGCCATCATTTTTCTTCGTAAGTAAAAAAACGCAACAATTTACTGACCCTCTGTTTTTTTTCTCTCAAAATGACAAGTTTCCGAACCCCCATACTGAGTCGTTTTTCCAGTCTGATTCATTGAATCCTCTGTGTAAGTTCGGTGGTTGAGTGAATTCTCTTAGGAGTTGATTCAGTCGTGGGAGAGCGAGAACAGGTGTTGAGTGGTCATAGCCTGCAGTGATGGTGAATAAAGCCATCTAACATTCGCCCTGAGAGACGAGCGAGCGATTTACGCAGCTATAACCTTTTTATGGCCCGTAGACGGTGAGAGGGCTTGCTCTAAAGTGCTGTGTTCTGGAGAGTCGTTTTTCTCCCCTGCTCAATACGTTTTAAAGGAGATTTAAAACTGACTGAAATGCCTCCCTCTTTTTTTTTCGGCCTCAAGTTGAGAAGTGTATTTGGAATCGGTTTTATAGCGCTATGAGCCACAGATTACTTTACCTGCCATGTTGTTGTGTGTCGGAGACACGTGTGTATTCGTTTACCTGAGAGCATAATGAGGTGCTGTCACTCAAATGCTGTAAGAATAAACAGTCAGTAACTTTGTGAGAGCATAAATACATAAACTTGTTAACGTTAAGTCGTAATTAATCGCAACTTAATCGCACATTTTTTTAATTATAAATGTACCTTAGATGAATACTTTTTAAGTATTTAATACTCTAATCAACGTGGGGATGGACAAATATTGATGCTTTATGCAAATGTATGTTTATTATTAGTGAAACCAAACTCAACATAGAGCATAAAGAAAATATTCGTATACATTTTTTAAAGTAATTACGGAACTTTTGCTATGTTTCCACACGGACGGTTTTAATTGACGGATTTAAAAAATGGTCCAAAATTCCAGTGGAGAGTCAAGTCAAGTCAAATCAAGTTTGTTTCTATAGCGCTTTTCACAACATACATTGTCTCAAAGCAGCTTTACAGAATTTTAAGAGTTAGGGTAAATGGTGTGCATTTATCTCTGATGAGCAGCCACGGCGACTGTGGCAAGGAAAAAAAACCCTAGAAGTTATGAGGAAGAAACCTTGAGAGGAACCAGACTCAAATAGGGAACCTCATCCTCATTTGGTTGACATAAAGATAAATCTTTAAACAATACAGAACACTGGAGAGTGAGAACTTATCATGAGCACTAAAATGTAATATTATGAGTAATGTCCTTTGTACAGTCTTTTACAGTAATTTGTGGTTATAGAACTAGGAGCTACTGAGCAACTCATAATATAGATCAACATTTGCGATCATCATAGATCCAACACCAGCTTCAGCAACACCAGGAGAGGTGTAAAAAAACTCATTCATGGTTATAGGAGGCGTTTTTATTTTCAGCTTTTTTTTCAGCAATCAAAGGAGGTGCTACCAAATATTAAGTTAAGAGTGCCAATAATTTGGTCCACTCCATTTTTGAGTTCTGTGTGAAATCTTATTAAATTTGACTTTTCATCTCCGTTTTTTTTTGTGTTGTTCAAAAAATATAATAGCATGTGAGTACCAAACCATTTGCAATTGTAGAGAAGGTTTCTGAGAGCAGTGTTGCACTTTCTGACAGAAGAGTGCCGATATTTTTGGCCATGACTGTGTATGTATGTATGTGTGTGTGTGTGTGTGTGTGTGTGTGTGTGTGTGTGTGTGTGTGTGTGTGTGTGTGTATATATATATATATATATATATATATATATATACGGTCATGGCCAAAAATATCAGCAGTCATATATATAATAGTATTGATTGTAGTTAAATTGTATTAAAGACCATAGCCTCAGGTATAGTCACTATGGTTTGGATTTGTCCAACTAATTAACTTGCAAAGAATGAGAAAAAGAAAAATCTCCATCCGTATGCCGTGTGTCATTTTGTCTCCCACCACTGTTGGACGAATTGCTCCTCTGTGTTGCTCCTCACATAGAAAATGAACAGTCATCTGTCGCGTTGAACGCAGGGTGAGTCAGCTGAGACACATGGTGAATAAACAAATAGATGGTAATGAGAAGATGTTCACCTTGTTTGTGCACGCAAATTTGGGTACAAGTTCATACACAAACACAAACACACAGGCCGCAGAGTGCACGTACTCCTGATGTCTTACTTAGCATATTGTATCTAAAACACACCAAGAAATTACTGCCGCCAATAGGCAGGAATCCATTTAGGGCTTTTTTAGACTGGACTAGTTTTACATGGGTGAGTAGCTTTATATCACTGGTAACAGAATTTCCTTCGGATTTCAGTTTTTGTACAGATTGCAAGTGGACACATGGAAAGATTACACTGTATTTTACCTTGAATAAAATAGACAGACAGACAGACAGACAGACAGACAGACAGACAGACAGACAGACAGATATAATATAAAATAAATATATATATATATATATATATATATATATATATATATATATATATATATATATATATATATATATATATATATATAATAAATGTGTATTGTGTGCATTCATATATGTGAATCTGTGTATCTGTACACTTAATTCTGTATCTTACATGTGTGTGTGTGTGTGTGTGTGTGTGTGTGTGTGTGTGTGTGTGTGTGTGAGCGTGTAAAGATGTCAGTTGCCAACACTGAAGTGAGAATCATTTTCTTTCATCTGATACTTTAATGCCTCATAAACTCTCTCATAATCTCCCTCTCTCTCTCTCTCTTGCTCATGACCTTCAAAAGCGACTCACTACACTACTATGATAGAGAAGCCGGCATCAAGCCAAAAGCAATCATTCCTGACACACAGATGTGCTGAGACACTGCATTCGGAAATAATGTACAATTAAGAAAAAATAATAATAGCAATTTTAATAATATTAAAAACATAATAGTAATTACAACCATGGCAACAAGAAAAATAAATAATATAAAAGGTGGGCTTCTGATGTGGGGCCCATCTTTTAAAGAGCAAATCTTACAAACATCATTTTATTTGAAAGGCAATAGAGAATCTGATGAGTATATTGAATCCAATCCAATCCAATCCAATCCAATGAAGCATAATTTCTTTATTATAGGACTCTCTCTCTCTCTCTTTCTCTCTCTCTTTGTGCACTGGAAATTAATTTAGTAAAAAGCCTCTTTGGCAGCATGCATGACTATGACCCTAGCCTGCTTTTTGTTCACTATTTCACCATGTTTAATAGTGTTTAATAATCACAGGGTTTAAATGGGTCTGGATTGAGTGCATTCATTACAACTCGACAAAAAGCACACAAAAAACAAAACAATAAATAAGCGCACAAGAGACCAGAGATCAGCAGAGAAAGAGAGAAAAGAGAAAATGTACAAAAACAGATAGAGTGAAATAGAACGAGGACATGTGGAGTTTGAGGGATGAGCGACACTGAGAGAGGAAAGTAAAAAAATAAAATAAAATAAAAGTAACGAATAAATCAAATAACCCACCTCCCCCCAATGGTGAGCTGCCAGAGTGGAACTTTCCTGCAAATAATTAGCTCGTCGAGAATGGCACCAATAGAAGTGTAAGAGTTGAAGAAATCAAGTGTTATAGAACAGCTGAGACTGAAGCAAAGGGAGCAGATCGAAAACATATGCTCTCTACGCGGAAGAATGACTTTAACTCTCTTTGGCATGCGATGACTGTGCTATTTCTAACCGTACAGACAGCGTAGCTTCTCTCCGCCAGTATAGAACTAAAGATGGACGCATTTCATAAGGAGATCGAGAGAGTCCAATTGTGCCGTCTGATACTACAGACCTGGATCTTCTGCTTTTAGTTAATTAGTGCTGTTATATTCATGTAACATAACTCTGACTGTTGATATTATTAGCTGATCTGATCTCTCTGTAAAATACATCTACTGGGAAAGAAGCTACAGGTCGAGTAAGACCATATTAATGCAAAACCTGTGAGCATTTATGTTACTGTTTATAGCAAACATACCACTTAATAACCAAATAACTAGTATCCAAACACCTTTATGAAGCATCAGAAACTAATTAGCAAGTTGTAGTCGTTTTATTTGTGGACATTTTCTTACATTAAAGAATCGTTCCCTATTAATCATCATTTGACTCTGACCTGGGAGTTGTTGTGGATGGATACACAGCAAATGGTAGAATCTTCTTCTTCTTTCGGCTGCTCCCATTAGGGGTCGCCACAGCGGATCATTCGTCTCCATACCACCCTGTCCTCTACATCTGCCTCTTTCACACCAACTACCTGCATGTCTTCCCTCACCACATCCATGAACCTCCTCCTTGGCCTTCCTCTTTTCCTCCTACCTGGTGGCTCTATCGTCAGCATTCTTCTACCAATATAACTCATGTTCCTCCTCTGCACATGTCCAAACCATCTCAATCTCACCTCCCTCACCTTGTCACCAAAACATCCTACATGGGCTGTCCCTCTAATAAACTCATTTCTAAACTTGTCCATCCTCGTCACTCCCAATGAAAACCTCAACATCTTCAGTTCTGCTACCTCCAGCTCCACCTCCTGTCTTTTACTTAATGCCACTGTCTCTAATCCATACATCGCAGGTCTCACCACAGTCCTATAAACTTTCCCTTTCATTCTTGCAGATACTCTTCTATCACAAATCACTCCTGTCACTCTTCTCCACCCACTCCACCCTGCCTGCACTCTTTTCTTTACTTCTCTAACACACTCTCCATTACTTTGCACTGTTGACCCCAGGTACCTGAACTCCTCCACCTTCTCCACCTCTTCACCCTGCAACTGCACCATTCCACTACCCTCCCTCTCATTCACACATGTACTCTGTCTTACTCCTACTGACTTTCATTCCCCTTCTCTCCAGCGCATATCTCCACCTCTCCAGACTGTTCTCAACATGCTCACTACTCTCACCACAAATCACAATATCATCCGCAAACATCATAGTCCAGGAGACTCCTGTCTGACCTCGTCCGTCAACCTGTCCATCACCACTGCAAACAGAAAAGGGCTCAGGGCTGATCCTTGTTGCAGTCCAACCGTCACCCTGAACCAGTCTGTTGTTCCTACAACACACTTCACTGCTGTCACACTGTCCTCGTACATGTCCTGCACCACCCTCACATACTTCTCTGCCACACCTGACTTCCTCATACAATACCACAACTCTTCTCTTGGCACTCTGTCGTATGCTTTCTCTAAATCAAACAACAAAGTTTGTTGTTTAATGTTGATGTTTGAGGACTGTAAGTGTTGAAAGAAGAATTGCAGTGTTTCATGAAAAATGTCAGTGTTTGATCTTTAAATGGCAGTGTTATATATTTAGTTTTGAGTATGATAGAGAATGTTAGTGTTTGAGAATGTTAGTGTTTGATGGCGAATGTTAGTGTTAGATGGCGAATGTTAGTGTTTGATTGAGAATGTTAGTGTTTGATGAAGAATGTTAGTGTTTGATGAAGAATGTTAGTGTTTGAGAATGTTAGTGTTTGATGGAGAATGTTAGTGTTTGATGAAGAATAATGGTGTTTGATAAAGAATGTAAGCGTTTGGTGGAGAATGTTAGTGTTAAATAGAGAATGTTAGTGTTTGATAAAGAATGTTAGTGTTTAATGGAGAATGTTAGTGTTTGATAGAGAATGTCAGTGTTTGATGGCAAATGTTAGTGTTTGATAGAGAATGTCAGTGTTTGATTAAGAATGTTAGTGTTTGATGGAGAATGTTAGTGTTTAATGGAGAATGTTAGTGTTTGATGGCGAATGTTAGTGTTAGATGGCGAATGTTAGTGTTTGATTGAGAATGTTAGTGTTTGATGAAGAATGTTAGTGTTTGATGAAGAATGTTAGTGTTTGATGGAGAATGTTATTGTTTGAGAATGTTAGTGTTTGATGAAGAATAATGGTGTTTGATAAAGAATGTAAGCGTTTGGTGGAGAATGTTAGTGTTAAATAGAGAATGTTAGTGTTTGATAAAGAATGTTAGTGTTTAATGGAGAATGTTAGTGTTTGATAGAGAATGTCAGTGTTTGATGGCAAATGTTAGTGTTTGATAGAGAATGTCAGTGTTTGATTAAGAATGTTAGTGTTTGATGGAGAATGTTAGTGTTTAATGGAGAATGTTAGTGTTTGATAGAGAATGTCAGTGTTTGATGGCAAATGTTAGTGTTTGATGGAGAATGTTAGTGTTTGGTGGAGAATGTTAGTGTTTGATCGATAATGTCTGTGTTGGATAGAGAATGCTAGTGTTTGATTGAGAATGTTAGTGTTTGATAAAGAATGTTAGTGTTTGATAGAGAATGTCAGTGTTTGATTAAGAATGTTATTGTTTGATGGAGAATGTTATTGTTTGATAGAGAATGTTAGTGTTTGATGGCGAATGTTAGTGTTTCATCGATAATGTCTGTGTTGAATAGAGAATGTTAGTGTTTGATTAGGAATGATAGTGTTTGATGGAGAATGTTATTGTTTGAGAATGTTAGTGTTTGATTGAGAATGTAAGTGTTTGAGAATGTTGGTGTTTGGTGGATAATGTCTGTGTTTGATATAGAATGTTAGTGTTTGAGGGAGAATGTTAGTGTTTGATAGAGAATGTTAGTGTTTGATGGAGAAGATTAGTGTTTGGTGGAAAATGTTAGTGTTTGATCAATAATGTCTGTGTTGGATAGAGAATGTTAGTGTTTGATTGCGATTGTAAGAGTTTGACAAAAAATATGTGTATTTGATAGAGAATGTTACTGTTTGATAGAAAATGCTAGAGTTTAAGGGAGAATGTAAGTGTTTGATGGAGAATGTTGGGGATTAAGAGAGAATGTTAGTGTTCGAAGTTGAATGTTACTGTTTGATAGAGAATGTAAGTGTGTGATGGAGAATGTCTGTGTTTGATTGAGAATGTTAGTGTTTGATTGAGAATGTTAGTGTTTGATTGAGATTGTTAGTTTGACAGAAAATGTGTGTATTTGACAAAGAATGTTACTGTTTGATAGAGAATGCTAGTGTTTAATG
This sequence comes from Silurus meridionalis, assembly GCF_014805685.1. NCBI lineage: Eukaryota > Metazoa > Chordata > Actinopteri > Siluriformes > Siluridae > Silurus > Silurus meridionalis. The sequence goes on along the minus strand of NC_060911.1, from coordinate 8,565,255 downwards.
GAAAATAGTCTTTAGAGGAAATGTTGGTGTTTGATGGAGAATGTTAGTGTTTAATAGAGAATGTTAGTGTTTGATAGATAATGTTAGAGTTTGGTGGAGAATCTAAGTGTTTGATGTAGAATGTTAGTGTTTAATGAAGGATATCTGTGTTTGATAATGTTAGTGTTTGATAAGGAATGTTAGTGTATGTTAGAGAATGTAAGTGTGTTTTAATGAAAATGCAGGTGTGTGAGAATATTGTAATATATATTTTGTTGTATTATTTGGACACAATTGTGCAGTAATAGAAGTAGAAAAGAGAACTGTGTGTGTGTGTGTGTGTGTGTGTGTGTGTGTGTGTGTGTGTGTGTGTGTGTAACCAAAACGATTTCCTGTGAGTGCCGTTTAAATTTGTAATGAAGTAAAGTTTTATTAAGTAGACGGCTTTAAAATGAAGCAGCTCTTAAAAGGCTCGGTGGTAAACGAGTGGGGATGGAAAAAAAGATGTAACACCACTTCCTGTGACTGACTCAATTTAAACGATGATTGGTTCACAGACATATGCACAGACCACTGCCATGTTTAGTTTACGGAGGAGTCTGTGGTTTATAACTCCACCAAACCCACCAACACTTACATATATTACACGTACATATAAACTCAAACACACACACACACACACACACACACACACACACACACACACACACACACACACCTAACACACAAGTGCAAGTATGTGATTTAGCTTGTTATCCAACAGTTTCCAACCTCATGAAAGATTAACATTTTATAGACTTTCAAATAAAGTTGTTAGTTGCTGGGACGGAACAGGTTTCAAATATTTCCCTATTCAGACATTCGACTGGAGCTGCTACTAATGAAATAAAGAGCCTACATGTGTGTGTAGTCTAAATTCAGATCACATCTGGGTATAACCACAGACAACCTTTGAATCATTACGCTGTGTTGAATGTCAGATGAATAAGACATTTTGCTGCATGTATTTCAATAAACAGGTCATGTAAACAATCTAATAAACAACGAGCAATCAATAAAACATATTTAACCAAAATTTTAACAGATTCTCAACATGCACATGAGGTAAAAACCTCAAAACATGCCAACGTTGACTGAATGAAGGATAAATCTTGTGTGGAGCCGTGGTGTTTGTTCGTGACTGCATGATCGGCAAACGTGTTTTTCTCTTCTACACAAAATGCCGACAGGACAAAGAACGAATCCTAAATGTACCTTGTGGAACTCTGACTAAGCGGATTTCCAGAGCTGTTCAGACTCGGCTATAATGATGAATCTATTGTGTTTCGCCTTCCATAATTACCCCCCACACCACCACCACCACCACTCCACTGCTCCCCCTCCTCCACCCCCACACGCTGCACTATAGGACTTCAGCACTTTCAATCCACTGGATTTATTCATGAAATTAAAGAGGTGCAATTAAAATGGCCTGGCAAGGAAGGTGATTAGCACAGGAAACGTTTTGGCGCTTTTGTGTCTTGTTCCCCCCACGTCGATGACTGACACGCGGCGTGCTGATGGAAACACAACGGTAATCAAGCGAGGGAGGGGAAATTGATACTGAAGTTGCTATTCAATTAAACAATGCTGCCAAATTTAAACTGCACTTTCAATAAACTCGCTGTCAGTCAATTCAGCTGTACGAAGGGATACACATTCTCATTAAATACTGAGGTAATCATACTCGGGAGTATTCGGAATGTAAGGATGCGACAAAAATCCCTGAAAACTGGTGTGTCTGAAGTTTTGTTTCAGTCGGTCATGTGACTTTTTATATGTTATTAGTTAAGGGGTGACCACGAATAGTCTAAGATTTGATGCTTTAAAAGAAGGAGTCTGATTCAACTAACAATCTCAGGGTTGAGGTGTTAATAAACAAGATATCAGAATCAGAATCAGGTTTATTGGCCAAGTGCGTTGACACACACAAGGAATTTGGTTCCAGCTTTGTGACTCTTTGTGGCTCTCAAAAGTACAGACATAAATAAAACCTATACATGACAAAACAGACAAGACAATACAAAACAATACAGACAATATGAGACAGTATAGACAGTGTGGGTAATAAATAAATAAATAAATAAATAAATAAATAAATAAATAAATAAATAAATAAATATGGTTATGTGGGGGTGCTCAATGTCTGATTCCACATTGAACTACTGGTTTTCTCGCAATAAGTAAATGTACAGCCTATTATGATAATGCAGGAGCATCTTGGTAGCAGCAGTTAAATATGAAATGTCTGGGATTTTTCTGTAGGGGTGCATTCTGTTTTAATTGAATTCTTAAATATATGTTTTATTGATTCTTAGTGCATAATGTTTATATCCATTTTCTTCTATATATTTGTGTGATGTTCTGTACTTCGTGGGGTTAAATCGTTATGAGGAAGCGTTTTTTCAAATGCTTATTCACATTGACTTTCATTTCAACTTTTCAATGATTTCGTCAGTTTCGTCTATCACTTGCCAGCCAGTTTTTTGTACTCTTGATCAGAGAGTTTTAAAAGTCTTGAAAGAAAATAAAAGTTAAGTTGCCATACACACTTGTTGACTACCTGGTGTCCCCCATCCCCCATCCCCCAACACACATACACCCACACCCACACAGGAGAACAAGCCTAATATTAATAATAGTTATACTAATAACGCTTTTAACCCTTTTTATTTATTTATTTATTTGTTTGTTTATTATTTTTTACAATGATAGTCCCTGGCATAAAGGTTTAATGACTAAGATACACCTGCCTGGAAACTGGCCCATTTCATAGTCTATGAAACAAGAGGAATATGGTCATCAGATCATTGTTCTGTGTGAGTAAAGGATGAAATGATGAAGGGATAAAAAGAGAGAGGAATAACAGCTTGACAGGATTCATCTGACCAAGATTAGGGTTTATCCTGCAGTCTTTTACAACGTGGTTAACTGGTTTGTGTGTGTGTGTGTGTGTGTGTGTATATACTCATTCATCTATATGGTAACGCATTTGCACATAGCCTCGTAGGTGTGTGTGTGTGGTGTGTTAAATCCATTTATGACTGCACACAGTGCCTGTGCATCTGTGCTGAAGACCGCACAGTGTGTGTGTCTTGTATATATATATACGTATATATGGCTGTGTGTTTGTGTGTGTGTGTCATTGAGGCAGCTGTCAGAAAGCACAGCTGTGGTGTTTCCTCTCGAGTGAGCAGCGCTGTGATGGCCTGCAGTCACAACCACACACACACACACACACACACACACACACACACACACACACACACACACACACACACTGGTACACGAAAGAAGCCAATGAAGAGGAGAGAAGTAATACTTTTGCACCACTACTCTTTACTACACCTCATCACGAAACACACAGCTCCTTCCGCAATACAATGTTCTCATTACACTTGGGCAGCTACAGGATCCAGAACACACGCACACAAACATGTACACACAGGTTCTGCGTTTCTTAGCGACCAGTAGATGGTTCACAGCCTTGCTCTCCTCTGGTTTCTAAGTCAGCTAAAGCAAGCAATCAGAAAAAAAATTATTAGTGGGAGAGAAAGTTAGAGCAAAAACAGGGTTGCCTGAACTCTGCACTTACAGTATGCTACTGAAACATACACACTGTCTGATCAGATTCAGGCACGGCCCCAAATGTGTTTGTGTGCGTGTGTGTGTGTGTGTGGGTGAGTTTGTGTGTGTCAAAAAGGACGTGAGGGTGATGCAGACAAGACAGCTATGATTAAGCTAGAGGGTGTAACTCCGTGCAGGTACAGGTCACCTCTGAGCATCCCTCACACTTTATCATCTCTCTTCCTCTCAATTCAGCGTCCGCTTTAATACCACGGCTATATTTCACACTATAGGAGCTATAAGGCACGAGTGAAATGTTTTGCTAACAATCAAGCGGCGATGCTAATCGCGGTGATGTACACATAATTCAGCCGTGTCGAGATAAAGCGAGAAAGGTCACGCGGTATAACGGATATCCCTCGCGTCTTACATTTCGTTGCGCCATGCTAATCGCTCCCTGGAGCTAGCTGCTTAGCATCACCGCTACTGTTTATCTGCACAGCTGTGGTAATGACTTAGCTCGCCTGAGGTGCAGTTTAGGTTACTGATGTGAAAAAAACACACGGGCTCGCACACTAACGGCGCTACGTACAGATTAGCTTCGGCACGCTTCACAAAAAAAAAAGTTCTCCGACACTTGTGCAAAGGCACACACGCAGTCTTGCTCACACAGAGTACACATCATGGCGCGCATTTCTATATTTTAGCTATGTGCTTGAGTTTCTAGCTCATTTCTCGATGTGAATCTGAAATGCTAAATACCTTTCCAACGCGGGAACGTATAGGAGCGTTCAAAATCCCTTCGGGGGAAAGTGAGAGACATAAAGATTTTATTCAGCCCTGTTTTATACACAGAGTAGCGCAGCCTCAATCTATTCTAAAGCACTCGAACATTACATCACGGGCCGACACACACAGGGCATAGGATTTAGAATTGTAAATATTAGCATATATCGAAAACTTTTCGACACGTCACTTAGCCAAGTATAGTGTGTGAATTTTAAACTATTCCACTCCAACCAGTTTCAGAGTTGACTTTCAACATATGCTGCTCGTTTTGTTTTTATTTTATTTTAAAGTGGACATAACACGCAGATTTTAATGTTAATCTGATGTTAATCTTGACTACCTATAGAGTAATATTGCATCCTTCACATCTCCAAAGAGTTTTTAGTTTTATAAAATTTATAAAATAAAGCTACAGCTGCCACTTTTGGGCCCTTGAGCAAGGCCCTTAACCTTCTGTGCTGTAGTGGTGCTGTATCATGGATGACCCTGCGTTTTGACTCCAACTTCCGAACAATCTGGGATATGCAAAGAAAGAATTTCATTGTGCTGTAATGCAGCGGTCCCCAAACTTTATTGCGCCACGGACCGGTTTAATGTCGGACAATATTTTCACGGACCGGCCTTTAAGGTGTGGCGGATAAATGCAACGAAATGAAATGATACGACCGGCATAAAAACTGTTTTTTTTCTAAATATAATAATAAACGTGAATCCACTGTGTTGTTTTTTGTTCATTTTGCTCGCTTGGGTTTTGCGGTAATGTATTATGTGTTAGCGGCCGGAGCAGCCCCTTTAAGAATGTAGCGTTTGTTTGTGACATGTGACCGAGGCAAGCATCTTCACATGAATCAAGAGTGAATCAGACAGATGTGGCTGAGAGAATCCGGTAATTTTCCAAAATAAAACCGTTTAGAATCAGATACTAAATACAATGGAAATAATGTAAGTTGGGGTTGGGGACCACTGCTGTAATGTATATGTGGCAAATAAAATAAAGGCTATTCGTCTTCTTCTTCTCCAAAAACAGCTGAGCTCCTGGAGGCGTGGCCATGGGCGGAGCTAAAGAATTGCGAGTGCACACAGCTTTTGTCTAGCTGTCAATTGCTATAAATAAAACGGACTAAAACTTTATAGTTTTAAATGAACTACGGCTAACAATCAGATTCAGCCGTACATATATCTGATCCAGATTCAGTCTGAATTTGAACATCAAGCGCAATGATGTCTAAAAGCACACTCGAGCGAGTCCTGTGTATCGCTGCCAACGATTACCGAATGAAGCATGGCGGTGGGCGTTCACTTGCTGTTGTGCTGGTTGCTGTGTGTAAGGGCTCATATGAGACTCATACAAGGAATTCCGCTCTTCATGACATCATTAGGGGCCATACTCGAAAAATAAAACTTTCATAAGGAGTGTATTTGGTACAGAAAGACTCATAAATCCAAACCGTTTTTATCTTTTCTTTTTTTTTTTTTTTTTTTTACCATATTAATCCAACTCTTAAACAGCGTAACTATAAATGAAAGGATGAAACACATTAGATCCCGACTTTATTATTATTTTATTTTACCTCGCATCAATCCTAACTATGAATGCACGATGGAATTGAGTGAGTATACTTAAAAAAAAAAAAGAAGAAAATACAGATGTTATTTTGCAGAACTGTCACTGGTAAAATCATGGTTGAAGCAACTATAAAGTCCATTAGCGATCGAATGCTACACAACTCACTGTTCATCCAAATGAAACAGATACACGTGCTGGAAAATCTGTTTATCGCATGAGCAGATGTTTTATTCTCAAATCTTTATCTCGCCTTTTCTACGCGCTAGTCGGTGATCCGAAAGCTCTGAAAGCTCGAACCCGCCAGTATCCAAAGCTCGTCAAGAGAAAATAATGTGCTAATCAATTTTGCTTGGCTTCCCTGATTGTGGGTTTTCAGAGCACAGGCTGAAGGTCAGGCCCTGGGGGAGCACTCAGTCCCTCTATCTGTGTTTTACTCGCTTAGAAAGAACGCCACTCCTCCCTCTTTGGAGAAGGCGTCGCCATCGGACTCTGCCCTCTGTTTGACCTTTCGTGCCATGGTTTATATCAATGTTGCGATAAAGTACGACTAAAGAGTATCAGAAAAGCATACCTGTAGATGGTTTCTAGAATATTCTCCACACTCAGTCGCATTATTTCCCCCATTTAATAGTTTGTACTCATTAAACAGTTCGGTCTGCACAGGCTCGATAGTTGTGTTCTCACCTACACGAATCTCACAGAGTAGAAAAACAGAGTTTTTTTTTTTTTTTTTTTTAAATAGACCGCACATATGCGAGCGCTCTTAAAGAAATAGACAATTATCCATTAGACAATTGTCCATCATTGTAAGAGGCCATAAAAAGCTCATCTACACAATTGCACTAATGAAAGGGAGGGACTTGCTAATGACACGTGCGCACAGGGGAATTCCAGCGATTTTGCAACTCGCTGGAAGTAATACCTGACTCTCAAACAAACCTCTAAAGCGAAGCTTTTCAAACGCACTAGTAATATTGTTAAAGTTGTGTTTCGCACGATCGGATCGAACCGTCACGTGGAGTTCAGAGGGTGTGTTTTTGTAAGAAATCCTCAGTAATTTGCGCGAGTTACTTTCTCGTGCATCATAAAGCAATTTGTGTCGTGTGTGCGTGCAATAATACACTGGGACCTCTTGTCAAACGGGTGTCCTTCTGTCTATAGAGGTGCCAGTCAGAGCTGGATCCCTTTTTCATCGTTCTTTTTCTTCCCTAATCCCATTGCACAAAAGATGCTGGCTTCTTGCCTCTTCATCCGCCGGCCTGAATTCCGTCTGCCTGACTTTAGCGCTGGTGGTGGACGTCTCCTTTCAAAAGAACTGAATGCTGCGTGAATATAGCTCTAGCCCAAGCACGGAGGATAAAAGACGGGTCCGTAACCTGACCCTGATCACCTGTCTCTTCATATTCTCTCTGGAGCCGGATTTTCTTTAACCGAGGCTAAATCGGACGGCCAGCTTGTGTCACTGTCAGCTGGCGATGCGTGCCAGGGGAGAGAAAGGAACTACGGCAAAGCGGAAAGGAAGGAAAAAGAGGAAAAAGACAGCAACGGTCCCTTTGAAACTTTCCATCATGAGAGTGGGTAATTCAATTAGAGTCCCGCCGAAGAAGAGGAAAAGAGACGGAGGCACAGAATGCTCCGTTACGACTCACTGCCCTGGGTAATGGTGTTTTCTTTTTTGCCCGGGAAATGAAAAATAATATCATTACACAGACACATGCGGACGGATGTGTCAACAGATCCGTCGCCGGCGTGCGTGTTCCAGGAAAGAAGATGAAATCCGGCCGTCAGATCCGGAACGTCGGGGAAAGATCGCGCCATGTCGGCCGGGCATTCCCGTGTCAGGCGGCGCTGGATTTATGATCGCAAACGGATACAAAGGAATAACGATGACGTGACTAGAAAGTAGCAATTCGGTGATCTTATGCGGCATGAAACGAACTAAAATACGTACACGCAGACATACAGTAACACTCACAGTCAATTAATATAACATGTTGAAATGATTGTCTAATACCAAATCAGCAGAACAGACAGACAAGGATACAGTGGTTTGTTTGTGCCATGCTTAGAAAATGAATACCAGTGTTCATGTCTTTACATCTACAGTATAGCTTTGCTTCTTGGCATCTTCATTTCTTTTATGTTTGCAGCTGAAATGGAATGAGGAATTTGAGAGATGCTTCTTTGTAGTTACGACTCATAGCGCTTAACATAAAGCCTACTATAACCAGTAATAAGCTGATTTATAACTTTTTAAAAAATCAAGTGGTTAAAAAAGTACATTTTAGCATTGCTCATTCATCCATCATTTCTCAATGGTCCATCTGTTAATACAAAAAACATCACCTCTTCCCTCGACATTCAAGCTAGCAAACTGAGCTAACATTAGCTACTTGTTTACTCACACACGTCTTGTTTTGTTCGTCGCTTGATGGTATCTATTGACTCTGATGTGCCATAACACCCGTGACCTTATTTGCGTGATTTTTTTAATCAGCTGAAATTATTATTAGAATTAGTTTTGCTTAGTTTTTTACACCTCATGATCATTTTATTCGATATAATTAACTACTGGTATGGTATAATCTAGTATTGTTGAGTAGATCCTGATTGTCTCACGTATAGCATGATTCGGTGTGTCATACCATCGAATAGTGTATTGTATTGTTGTGATGTTACACTTCTGTGCTCCTCAATGGTCCTTGCATTCTTGCATCATTCACTGCTCTACTTTTCATCCAGTACAAACTAACAAGTAGTATAAATCTGTCTATCTTTATTTTCCCATGTCATGCTGTGTAGTGATGATGATGTCCTGCAGGACCAAAGATGACTCTCAAATGCTCTGTGGTCATGATTCTGACGTGTCCTCCTTCTCCTCCTCCTCTATTGGGACTGTGTGAGTGTGAGAGAAGCTTTTCCAGTTGGCTGTGCACCCTGTACACCTGAGCTAATGCTTGTATCCTGCCAGCACTTTTTATGGATTAGCTATTCTGGGGAGGTAGAGTTGTGGTGTGGTGACACGGCAGCTGTTTTCTCGCTCTAAAATCTGGGTAAGTATATAAATTAATAAACGAACAGCAAATTATTTGTGTCCGGTCCACGCGTCAGACATCTGTGGCGCAGACGGTATGGCACGTGCATTTAATGGAATATCAAGCTGGGCAACAGTGCGAGCCGGGACTAGCATACACACCCTCTGTGTTTGTGTAAAAGGGAGTGAGAGGGAAGAGAGAGGGGAGCGAGAGAGAGAGCGAGAGATCAAAACAATGAACAGATGTATCTAAATGACGTGCCATTATCGAAGCGCAGCAGCGTCCATCACAGATAGCACATCCAGAACACATTTCTTGGCCCGGTCTTTATTCCGTAAGTGTAGTAATCTGGGGTCACACCAGCATTTGACCTTGTTATTCCTTTTGCAGAAGGCAGTAGGTAGAGCAAAAATCTGATAACTATGGGAGGTCTAGGTGTGATGATTGAGAAGGTTATTATTATTTCTTTTTTTTTTTTTCATATCAATAAAAGTAATATTAAAAAAGGTGTAATAAACCTGTAAATGGTGATCTGAGACTTTAACTTTCATCTGCTGTACCATCTCCATTAGATGCGTAGCCAGAGAGTCAAAAGTAATAATTCATCCTCAAATATTTCAAGCCTTCTAGAATTTTAGGGCCAAGTATGATTTTACTGGGGTTCTCGTCCTGGCAGCTGGTTGGTTGGCTGGAGGTTTTTACATGCCACAATTTAGACTGACATCTGAGAAAGCGCAAACAAAACACAGGCTAGAAAATGATATGTGAAGTAGGAAATGTATTGCATTGAAGTTGTTGCATTAACTGCATTAAGCTGGTTGTAGGGTGTAAAGATTGAGGAAGACACTTAGGGCAAGGCGATGCCTGGTGTGCATAAGGTCAAAGATAAAGTGTAGGGTATTAACATCAGTACATATGAGCAATAAAGTATAATAAAGTAGAGTATAGTATAATATAGTATAGTATGGTAGATATTGACTTCTAACGCATGGCCCCTTTCACAAACAAGCCTTTGTAATGTAAAAAAAAGGAAAAAAAAAAAATCAATAAAACCACATTTTCCTGTTCCATCTCCAGGAAGTCGCAGCTCTACCTCTGCCATGTCAATCTATATTCTATGTGACTCTTAGGACACGACTCGGTCTCCGTAGTGTTGCGATACGTCATATTCACGTAGCGCCAGCGTTGCTGAGAGGAAACATTTTGTGAGAAGAAATCAATCTACTACTACTATAAAATATTGGTCACAAATTATTGGTCACTTTTTAAATAATACAAGTATCTCCTGATAATTATATATAAATAAATCGCCTTAAACCGATGTGAATGTTAAAAACGATGCTATGTGATACAAATGTTGACTTGTATGCGATGCACACTTTTCTTAAAATCGTTAACTTCAATGTCTTTCCATCCCTTCTTCTTCTTTTGGCTTCTCCCATTAGGGGTCGCCACAGCAGATCGTCCGTCTCCATATCCCCCTGTCCTCTACATCTGCCTCTTTCAACCCAATTACCTGCATGTCTTCCCTCACCACATCCATAAACCTCCTCCTTGGTCTTCCTCTTTTCCTCCTTCCTGGTGGCTCCATCCTCAGCATTCTCCTACCGACTATATGTCTTACCATCCCCATGTCCCTCCTCTGCTCATGTCCAAACCATCTCAATCTCGCCTCCCTCACCTTGTCTCCAAAACGTCCTACATGCGCTGTCCCTCTAATAAACTAATTTCTATGTCTTACCATCCCTAGTATAGTATAATGGAGTATTGTAGAGTAGATCATAATTGACTTGAGTATGGCACAATTTAGTGTGTCATACTATAAAAATAGTGCATTGTATTATATATATTATATATTATATATCACATACGCTACCAGTATAGAATAACATTGTATTTCACAGTACAGTTTATTATTACATATAGTGTGGCATAGTTTCGTATAGTTTTGTATATAAAGGCAAACCATTGCATTGTATCTTATATTGTAGTGGAGTATAGTTTATGTATTTTATATGATTCCTTTACCATTTGTATATATTTTGGTATAGAACCATTTAAATGTGAACACTTCCATATAAAACAGCGACTATAATACTGGCAAAGCATTTTCCCTTCTATGGAAAATCGACTGTTTTACGAATGCGGCTCAATGGTCGTGACGTCACGACGTGCCGAAACAATTAGATGACTGATATATCCAGCCTCTGTGGTGATAGAGCCTTATTTCATTAGCGCTTGATTGAAGTCAGATGTAATTACACTTAACATTGCAGTCAGTCACTCTGTCAGGCAGGAAGAAGCCTCCCCCCCGTCGATAGATACACGGACGCACGAGAACGAAACACATCTGCATATGAATGCGTTTATGATCCAGGGTGATTTTACTTTGCTGTGCTATTACATGCTATCACTATGTCAGAGAGGTGCTTTCAGCTCTGAATAAATATGGCTGAGGGTATTAATGTAATGGGCTCAGTGGTATTCCGGGCACAGAGAGCGTCTGATATTTGGGAAATGAGTTTTGGTATTTTCCAGCCTGAGCACACCAGAGTGATATAGGGCGAAGTGTTTATAGTGCAGAAATTTGCTGAGAAAATACTCTCTCTTTTTCTCTCTCTTTTCCTCTATCAGGTTGGATTAATCACTGACAAAACCCGAAAGCCAGAAGAGAAAAAAAACACATGGAAATGAGAAATGTTGAGAGAGAGAGAGAGAGAGAGAGAGAGAGAGAGAGAGAGAGAGAGAGAGAGAGAAAGAAAGACAGATAATAACAGAAAAAAATAGGAAACACAGAGACAACAAATGAGAGAGAGAGAGAGAGAGAGAGAGAGAGAGAGAGAGAGAGAGAGAAAAGGTTTATAAAGAAGAGGTATCTTTAAAGAAAAGGTCAAACAGCTGTTCCTGTTGGTTTCTTGCTGAAAGGTTCTGACATGTACAAGTAAAGCCATGGATAATTCATGAGATGATGATGTCATTCTCTTCATTCATTCCATGTTAGAAATGGATATTTGTAATGTGTGTTCTTGTGATGAAGACCAAAAAAAAAAACAATAATGTAGCACAATAATATGATCCTTTTTTTTCCCAGTATCATCACCAGCTCTCGCTTCCATAATCCTCCTTTTGCACCGGATCTTCGCAAAATTGGGATCAGAAGAGCGAAGAATGCTGAGCCGAAGATGCCCTACAGAATGCTGTATAATTACAAATAGTGCATCAATTCAAAGGATTATGGTAGGGAAAAAAAAAATCAAGCGTATGATCTGATACAGTGTAACATAATCCAAATATTTGGCTCTAACAAACAAGAATCACCACACAGCCTTGATTCCAGCATTACGTCCAAGTTAGAATCCTCCCATTTCTTTGGCCGGGACACAGGGGTCACTCCAATCACACGAATCCGACAGGTCATCTCGAGTGTGTCCCTCAAGCCAAAGCATAGCTCGTTTCTCTTCTTTCCAGGCTGCAATTCATCCCTCTCTTATCTCTTGCTCCAGGCCGGAGAGAGGGACTCAGGCCTCCCCAGTGCAGGGGGAAAAAAAAAAAAGCCAGATAAACTTGACAGATCGACTCTCTCAATAGCCGAATCTTAGAAACAAGCCAGGGATTAATGAAATAATCCTGAAATGAGAGCTTAGGTGAGCTGAGTGTTATGGGCATGTCAGCATGGATTAGAGGGTCAGTTCTATCTGACAGCTTCTAAACCAGGGATCACAGCTCGAGACACATGTCAAGCAACTGCCTCAGGGGATGTAACGATCTGATATGGATCAGACATCAATAGAGTGCTGGATTTGAAATTTCCTCTTTCAAAAGATCACACATATATAAAACCACATACATGAGCATGAGGCGAACGTGGCTCGAGTCACAAGCTTCGAACATACTTTTAACATAGATGATGTCGTCGGATCTACTTCGATACTGCAGCGCTATCTGCTAGGAGACATCTGCCTGCCAATAACGGAGACTGGGACTGTAGAGGCTTTGCATGATGAAATTGGTGTGGACAAGTGAATGTGACGCCCAGTTCTTTGGGAAAATAACTTCAAAAGTGCTGTTTATTTTGTCCGTGGTTTTAATTGCCCTCTATTAGAATGCAAATGATTACAATTATGGGAGGATGTTAATCATGCAGAATGTGCTGGGCAGAAAGAGAAAGAGAGAGGGAACAATAATGAGAAAAGACAAGCACAATTCTGTAAAAAAATGTGGGGGAATTTGACGGATTTCTTCTGAATGTATTTTTAAATTCTATTGATCCGATTTAAAACAGTACAGTATTTACTATACTGTAGTATACTATACTTAAAGAAGTAGTAGCTCAGTGGGTTAGTGATTTAAAGGTCGGGGTTTTAAACCAAGCTGCCACGCTTGGGGCCCTTAAGCAAGGCCCTTAACTTTCAGTGTTTCACGGGTTTTGTAACATGGCTGACCCTGAGCTCTCACCCCAGCTTCCTGATATCTCTCTTTACCAAAACAGAATGATGTTTCTTAGTGACTTTGTTCTTTTTCTGTCTTTCTCTTTTTTTCTTTTTCCCTTCCTTCCCTCTCTCCTATTTTTTTCCTTCCTTCTTTCCTTCTTTCCTTCCTTTCATTCTTTCTTTCTTTCTTTCTTTCTTTCTTTCTTTCTTTCTTTCTTTCTAGCGTTCTTTCTTTCTTACCTCCTATTTTTTCTTTTTCCTCCCTCCATTCCTTTCTTTCTTTCTTTCTTTCTTTCTTTCTTTCTTTCTTTCTTTCTTTCTTTCTTTCTTTCTCTTATTTTTCTTTTTCCTCCCTCCATCCCTTCCATTCCTTCCATTCCTTCCATCCACCCCTCCTTTCTTTCTTTCTTTCTTTCTTTCTTTCTTTCTTTCTTTCTTTCTTTCTCATCATGACAATAACCACTAGTACATATACTGTGTATGTAAACATGTGCTTATTTCCTAGGGGTGTCCTCGACTGAAGATTGACATTTTCAGATTTGTCAAGTCATGTATATAATCAAAATGCATATATTGTGTGTGTTTGTGTGTGTGTGTGTGTGTGTGTGTGTGTGTGTGTGTGTGTGTGTGTGTGTTGGTCCTGGGTGAGTGCGAGTGCACTTGAATAAATATTGAAGCACTGTGGGAAAAAGAAAAAAGAAAAAAAAAAAAAAAAAAAAAAAATATATATATATATATATATATATATATATATATATATATATATATATATATATATATATATATATATATATAATGTATTTACAGAACTAAATTATAACAGAATATACCTTTAAAGAACCATTAAAGATAAGATAAGTTAAATATTTAAATCCCTGCTGTATTGTACTGGATCCTCCAGTGTCGGTCACAGATCAGGGAAAGTGAAACTTAAATCTGTCAAAGTGTTGGTTTGATTTATTCACTGACATTAATAACATTTATTAAAAGCTTCTTTATTTTCATTTTTTTTTTACCAGCATTATCTTAATAGGCTGTATATTAACTTATAGTAAGACCAGCAGCTCTATGTGATATCAGACATTGAAATCAAGTGAAATCAACCTCCCTCCCAATATAACCAAAAATGGCACGATCCTCGTTTCACAGCACCTCTGCGGAGTTTCGACGGTAAGATTGGTAGTGGAATCCTCCTATAGAAAAATCGAATCTTCAATTATTCGGGGTCACCCCTCGCTTCATCACTACACCCTTATTATGCACGCTGTCCGTCGTCTTCCCGCCTCGTCAGCTGTCCTTTCCCCACTACTGTCTGTCTGTCTCTCTTGCATATATGCATGCAGCGACTGTCACCGTCCCCAATGACTGGCATGTTATAAAAATCAGACCGACAACATGACCTTGAAATGTATGCTGTTTCTGCAGTGTGTCTGTTAAAGATGTCACACATGACTAACCCCAACATCACGAGATAACGTTATCAGCGCGCCGCATGCCGAACCCCTGCTTTACCTTAAATCAAAGCCGGAATGGCTGACGGCTGCCACGTTTGGCTTTACGATGTACTGTTTATTCGTATGGTTTAAAAAAAAAGGTGGCAATGCTGAACGTAAATACACTGAGCTCAGGGTGATTACTGCGGCCATTTGGGAGTAAGAAAAACACACTCGCTTAATCGATATTGCCATCTCTTCTGTTTGGAAAGTGCGATCCAGTCAAGCATTGCAGTACACTGTGAGAGAGAGAGCGCACACACACACACACACACACACACACACACACACACACACACACACACCCCGAGCCCTGTCCTAGTGTATCCCTGTGGGAGATCAGTATTCAGGGCATCATTGATTACCCATTAAGGTGATCATTCCATTGGGAGGTTATTGATTTCGCAGCTCAAAGAAAAGACAAACATGAACATTATTCTCACCGGATGACCAGAAGCAACCTATTTTAATTTCACTCATTTTCTTGTACATACATACATACAAAAAAACAACAACAACAACAACAAAAAACATTCCTGCAATTCTGGCATGATTCTGATTGTGAATTTATCTAACAAAACATCTGAAGCACTTGCCATCAGGCAAGAAAGGAGTCTGTCTGGGTTCACCTGCAGAATCAAAGGCCAGAGCATCTAGCACTGCAGCCAGATGTCTCCAGGAGAAGTGGAACATCTGTGCAGATGCGACATAAACGGATACGTGTTTAGCGGCAAAACGTCGCGACACCAAAAAAATTCATTGGTTTGAGCTGAAGGAGAATCCGGGAAATAAGCTGCACTAATATATTAATACTATCAATAATATACTAATAAAGCACTATTGATAATCATAACAAAAACAAAACTTGCACAAAATTGCTGTTTGCACACTTGTTGCTTGAACAGTCACAAACCTGCAGTGTCACTGTGTTTACTATTTTAGCACTTTGTGTTGTTTGTTTAGAGTTTTGTGTAGTTCCGTGTTCCTTTTGTTCATTTATGTTGTCTGATGTTGCACCTTGGTCCTGTGGAAATGCTGTTTTGTTTCACTGTGTACTAAACTGTATATGGTTGGAATGACAATAAAGACGACTTGGTTTGTTGACGATTATTATAAATATGAGGTGGGATCCAAACAGGTTTAAGACTTGCTCTGTTCACGAGAAGGATCTTTACACCCTCAGAATAGTCCCTTTGCACAGCAATACAGCGCTCACATCTGGAATGTGTCCTGGAAGTCTTCTTTTCGAAGCGTCTCAACCATGCAAACTTTTTTGCTATTGGCGCAAGATCTCCGCAATGGTGTCATAAGGGCTTTGAGCTGGATCTTCATCTTCGGGAAAAAAGTCGTCAGGAGTCACATCTGGTCACACGTAGGGTGGGTGCGGCGATCGTGTGGATTTTTCTCCGACGATCATCATGCACGACTTGACCAACTGTTTTCGACATTTCCAGGGGTTGAGCTCGTCTTTCTAAACTCTCGTCGCCTTCCAGTGTTGTCTTCCATATTGAAGCGCACGTGCCGCTCAAAACGCCTCGAACCACTCGTTGCGGCATCGCCGTATGTCAAGCGTACGTTTCATAAATCTATCTCACCGGACTCGTCTTTATTTCATTGTATAAACTGCCTCAACACCCTTTCAGAAACCATTAGCACTTTTTGGTTTTCCTCTTAAACTTCTGAAATATGCGAAGACTGAAAACCTCTCTGTGCACGTTCAAAATAAATAAAAACGTTCACTCGTACGAGAAGAATACGTTTGCGTACATTAGAAAGGCATTAGCATGATTAATAGGATATGCAACAGTGTCACAATCAGGTACAGATATAAATGAGGCAGGTCAGGTAGGAGAAGACGGGGGCTGTATGGCGTTCTGGTAGCCCTTCCTCTTCTAATTGCCCAAACACAAAGCTGCTGAGGTGTATAAAATTGCAATAGACATGAAGTCTTGTTCCCGCATTGGCTGTAATTCATTTCGGTCCGAAGTAAAGAGAGGGACAGCAGACATATCGGTGCGTCTTTTTGCCGCTTAGACTCGATAAGTCTCCCCAAGGTTGAAGCCGGTGTTTACACACGGGTAATTTATTGCTGCTGGAACCGAAGCACTGACCTGTAAAATGGGCCGAGATAATACTGACCCTAACACGCGAGTCTGCACATGCAAGTAATTACAGAGGGTTTACAGAGCGATCAATAACGATGCCATTTTTTCCCCCCTTTCTTTTACTTCGGCTAGCTAATAAAAATGGACACCGTAAGCCGTAGCACTTTTTTAACCTTCTAGTACCGAATGCACTGGTCTGGCCAACCGCCTCGGTGTGGAACTTGAAAGATGATTTAAGGACACGTCAGCTTGTTCGGGATCTTTTCAAGCGAAAGACAGATAGTCGACTAATTCTCTGAATCCCCTCAGATCATTTGCCTATAAGGTTATAATACGACTGTCACCACAAGATGAATATGTACATGGCTCAATATGTGACATCAATTAATCAAGCAAATTCTATCTACAGCAGGGAAACCTTTTTATTTATTTATTTATTTTTTAACTTTTATAAACAACCGTGAGTTGCTTTGAGGAGCATTTTTATTTTTACACATTTTCAACCCAAGGCCAACGATTTCAATCGCCATTCATCGGTTTCAATCCACATGTGCTAAATCACACTGAATCTTTTCGACTGGCCACACCAAAGCCATTTATTTTCCATCCCTCGCGGTGATATTTTCAGTTAATATTTCATCTTTTTTTTTCTTTCCTTTTTTGTCACCATCAAGAAATGCCACAAGCCATGATAAGGATTCCTGAACAATTTGCTCGTCTTCAACAAATATACTTTTATTTCTCAGCCCACTCACCTAGCCAGAAAAAAAAAAAAAAAAAAAAAGCTATTATCTCCAGTCTGGGATTAATTACTTTCTAAGAATAATTAACTTTTTTTTGCTACTGAGAGTCTTTTGATAATCCATCATTCCGCAGCTTCTGTTTACTCGTGCTGCAGAGACGCTGATAGCGTACTGGAGATCTGTCGAAGGCGTTAGCGTGTTCTAGAGAATCTTAATCGTGCACATGCATGATGGAGGTCGACCGATTTTCTCTGTCTGATGCTGATATTTGGAAATCAGGGCAGACGATTTGATTTTGGGCCGACATGTTTAGCCGATTTTTAATTTTTCCACCCCATTTCATAAAATCTAACAGTTAAGCGATAATAGATTACACAGAAAATTGCTTTCAGGGTAAAGATGGAACGAACAGACACTTGACATTCTTACTCTTGTTTTTGCAACTTAGCAGACATGAGTGAAAAAAAAAAAAGCTAGACGAATCCGTTAGTAATGATTGGGGCAGGTGTAAAAGCTGCTTGCTTTAGATATGCACAGTTCTAGCTCTTCCGGTTTCCCTGTTAGGATGCCAAATGCAAACTACTGCCACCTGCTGGTATGGGTGCAGAATGTACGCACAAAGTTTGGAATGCAAGATGCACCTGCTAAATAATCGGCCTAATTTGTAGCACAATCAGCTGATGTTGATTAATAAAAAAATAAAAAAAACGCAGATCAAACCGTTCGACCTCTAACGCACGACATCCAAAAATCCACATGTGCATGAATTTCCGAAAAAAATCAAACATATGGCTTTCTGTATCACAGCAATGCTGAATCCTTGAATCTGATTGGGCAGTCTTGTTCCAGCTTACAGTATAACTGTCGTGCCACATCCATAAAGTGTCAAGAGAACCCTAGATTTCTTTCAAAGATTTGAACTTTCGGGTTAATATAGTATTTATTCTAAAATATATACTAAATGAGCTCACATGCAAAAAAACAAAACAAAACAAAACAAAAAAAAAAAACCAAATAATCCATGTTTATGTTTTTGATCCTGTACCATTGTGATTTCCATGTTGTAATGAGGTCTACAATGAGTTTTGAACCATTTCGTTTCTTTCTTTGTCGATAACGCATACTGTGAGCGAGGGATTCGCACGCAGGAATCTCGGCTTCTTATTAGCCTGCAGTGTTAGCATGAAGTAGGCATTATCCCTCACTAGGAGACCTGGAGATAAGATTAGAGGAGAGGGCTGCCGCTGCTTTAGCTCATCATGTCCGGCTTAATAGGCAGGTCAATTTAATTTGACTTGTCTGATATTAAATAGCTGCTGTTGATAAAAAAAACGGGGTATACTTCATTAGCTAGTGCTGTGGGCAGATGAGCAGATGGGGAGGGCTGGGGGACGAGGGAAATCGCACATTTCATCAAGCACTGAGGTAGGGGCGAGATGTTTATGTTTATGTTTATGCTGTAATGATCTATGATGCAATATATGCAATTCACACTATCTTGTTCTACTACGTCCTTGCGTTAACCGTATCAGTACCGATGTATGTAAAAAGCTTTTAAATAGTTTACAAGACAAAAAGCAGCACAACGATTACGGTTCCCGCCGCTCGCGACGCGATGATCGATCACTAGCACGGCTCTCTTAACTCCGATCTCTTATTATAATGCTAAATAATGTGTGTTCCTAGTGCAATGCCATTAAATCTCCAGATCACAATCGTTCACTAGACCGCGGTCTTCCATTGACCACTGAGCAGACATTAATAGGATGGCGGTGTTGAACAGGCCTCCACTTGATCTTTTGGAAGAGGGTCAAGAGCAGTTAAAGACATTAGAAGATAATAAATCTGTGTAATTTGCTGCAGTGCTCAGAGACAACAGCAGCCGCAGCAGAAGCAGAGAGTTAGTAGAGTGCAGTCTTATTTTTAAGTGGAAAAAAATTTGAGATTTTGAGAAGTAATTGATGCAATAAAATGTAATAATTTACTGTTATATATATGGCAGAGCTGCTGTTTGAATGTGCTTTTTTTTTATTTTATTGCATTTTAACTTGATTGTTTTGGTCATCCAATAGGTGCTCGTGAAATAGGCACATTTTTCTAGGGATGTCGAATGATCTTTTATTTAATGTGTAAAATGCTGAAAATAATATTTAATACTGAAATATTGAGAAATATTTATCTGGAAACCCCAAATTGGCTACTAAAAAGGCATTGATATATATATATATATATATATACACACACACTCACACGGGTCTTAGAAACGTATAATGGCAAATTATTGCAATATTGATATTATTTTTACTATTATCATGATTATTATTATTATTATTATTATTATTATTATTATTATTATTATTATTATTATTATATAGTATAGCACATAGAAGCCATTCCAGTACATTACAGGAATAATTTCACTCTACAAACCTTTACAGAATCCCAGGAACTTTTAAGATCATGTGTTGTGGCTCCACAACAGTGACAGAATCAGATTTGATGTGAAAACAAAACAAAATCATGCTCAGAAGCGTGTAGAAATCAATCGGGCGTGTAAAACGTGACGTGGTGTAAAACATGTACTAGATCCTTTTATTATGAATTCACACACATATTTAAATGTTTTTTTTTCAAATGCTCGAGCAGATATTGCAGTTGAAACAGGAATATCCTGTAATCAGAATCCGTGTAAGCCATGTGTTTATGGACATCACATACTGTTCTACTCTTAGCTGCTACAGAGTTCGATAGTGGAGCACTTCTTCCGTGTTGGAAGTTCAGCAATCAATATCACTGAAACTGGAGTATGTGGTGGATCGCTGTTGAGCTATCGACACAAACATCTCATCAATACACACACACACACACACACACACACACACACACACACAGGAAGGAGGGCAATCAGAGCTGCGCTGACCGTATGGGTCATCGATTGGCCTCTGCGTTTGGACAGACTCTGCAGGATTTAGATGTTTAATACTGACCTATTCGCTATTACACATGCAAACCCTTAATTAAGTGGTCAGGGAGTAAAGATTGTAGCTTTGACACTGTGCCAAGACACACACACACACACACACACACACACACACACACACACACACACACTTGCCTGTGCCCTGTGTTGTCCTATTAGATTTAGGTCAAAGCATTCTTCTCAGCTTTTGTACTAATGAAGGAGCAAAGTGTTTATAGCTGCTATAATGCAAGTAATATCAGGAGCTAACTCACTAGGGTTTATGTGCTTTGACTGCAAAAAGGGAATTGTCAGAGAGACAGTGAAACACAGGGGCTTTTGTTTACACGTCGATGCATAATTCCTTCATTTATCCCTCCATGCCCTGCTAGAGATTAAAGATAATTCCTGAGCTGCCTTCAGATGAAGCAGACTCACAGCTGACCTGTTTTCCATCATAGGAGAATCAGGAAGATATGTGTGTGTGTGTGTGTGTGTGTGTGTGTGTGTGTGTGTGTGTGTGTGTGTGTGTTTGAATGATTATGTGCATGAGTGATGGCCATCCATTTGCACATCTTGAACTTGAAAAAAAACTGAATTGTTCTCTTACTTTAAAATGTTCCACTTTCCTGCGTCGAGTTAAAAATTTCATTTCTCGGCACTTCACGAGTGTGCACTTGGAGGACGGAGGATGAGCGGGTAGAATTCAATCATTTATGTTTAATAATTAGATATGCATTTAAAAAAAAAATTATTGTGTGCTTATATTCTGGTTCTTGTTCTCCCCCCCTTCCTGCCATTGGTTTGTTTACCAAGTGTGTGCGCCTGTTTTATGTCGAGTCACCGATAAAAGTGACAATGCCGTTTCTTTCTTCATAATAAAGCTTTCAGAGTTCACGCTTCCCCATTTTCACTTTATCGACTACCTTCGTTTAAACACGGAGGCCTTGCCTCCTCACGGACGTTACTCTAGACAGACTTGAAGTTACATCAGCTCTAATGATCTAAGGTAATAGCTATTTCTGTAGAGTTTACTACGCAGTTTTAAGGTGGAAATTGCATCACATTGCGATGCCCTCGCTTTTTTCCGAAATGCACGCTGATTGTGGTTTTTAAACAGCTTTTTTTTACCTGTTTTCATACACAAGGTTAGGCGCGCTGGGATTCATTCGGACGAATCAATTCCGAGCTGAACAAAACGGCTATGCTGCAGTGTGGAAGTGTGTATCGCGATTGCACACAGTGTGCATTCAGCTCCAGAAATCCAGCCCGATTGCTTTCTCTTTCTGAACCATAATCAGTCTCCATACTGTGTTCGGTTCAAAGTGCGGTATGCGTTTGTTCATAATAATAGCTAGCGTTATTAGGAGGAGAGCAGGTCTGATAATGAACTAAAGAGAAATGCGCTGGGACGGCACGTCCGAACCCGTTTGTGTCAGGGGACTGCTGGGGGAGAGGGAAAAGAGGAAATCCTATTAGAGGAGTTGCTGCGCAGAAATAATTATCACTGATGATTCCACTCTTGTAGTAATTACAGCTGTGGGATAAATGGTAACGTGGGCGCCACTGACCTAAAAAGATCTTTCATCAACTGGGGCTTGATGAGAAACTGAAGAGTGAAATATGCTGTGTAGTTGTTCACTGCAAAAAAAGCGGAGGAAGGGATGTGTGATGCGATAACGCACTCCGTGATCTTCTAACTGAATTGAAATGCACTTAGATATTTTGTACGATATAATAAGGTTGGATGTAGTTCTGCTTGGATGGCGTAAGACTCGTTAGCATATTAATTTGCATATTAGGCCACACCCAGACAACTTGAAACATTTTTAGCATGCATGCGTTTGGCTGCTGAACAATTTATGGGTATTGTTTTTAATCTTGGCCTTCCTTTTTCTCTCTCTTTTTTTTTCTCTCTCTCTCTCTCTCTCTCTCTCTCTCTCTCTCTCTCTCTCTCTCTCTCTCTCTCTGTCTTTCTCTCTCTCTATTCGCTCTCCTGCTTATGAAAGAACACTGATTACACTAAATGGCCCTGATTACATTTTAAATGTAAAACTAATTGCTGATGCTTTTTTTATTTTTTTTTCCCCTCATAAGCTTGACAACTTTTACATCTTAAACATCTTCCTGTACAACGGAGGATGAGGAATGATCATGAAAGCCGTGCTAGAAAGTATGAAAGGAATCAGTAATGTATCTAATACTATAGAGTATATACAAGGGACATTCGAGTCAAACCGATACTGAGTTTATAAAATAAAAGAACTACATTTTAGGAGTGGAAACTGCATTCGTTTTTTAACATACTTCCCTGCAACATTTATACACTTACCCAAGCATTTAACCAATTCCTGGAAACATTTGGCATGAAAAGATTTGTCAGTACGCCTGAACCATTCTAGGACAACCAGCTTCGCTCTGTCACCAGTGCTGAAATGCTGACCTCAGAGGAACTTCACATGAATGACTGCTGTATGCTGGAACCCACAACACTGACAGACATGCGGCCGTGTTTAAAGCGTTTACACCATTCGAATGTCTTACAGCGGCTGAGCGCCTCCTCACTCTCCAGTCTTCTGCGGGTTTTACGCTTTCATTCACAAGAAACTTTATCACCACAACCTGTTCTATGCACCCTGTTGTCTGCAATCTTGATTACGGTCTCTGGACTGATCCGCGACATGTGCGGACATCAGTAATAGGACACACTAGCAACTTACTGCTGCGTGTAATACCGCCATGCTAGCATCCGTTTAGTACTGTCATGCTAACATCCATTTTTATAGTCCTGGTTGGCTTAAATATAAATATACACGAATTATGTACTGTGATGTATTAAATTATTAATAAATTATAGTATACAATTCCATACTGATCACCATTCTTAAATGACTCTTTAATATATATATATATATATATATATATATATATATATATATATATATATATATATATATATATATAGTCAACCCCGATAATTCACGGTCGTGGCTCGGAAAATTCGCGGGTTCTCATTATAGAACACACCGTACACAAAACACACCTCTTCCATACAGAAAGTGACTGTTCATAAAAGTGTGAACAGAAAAAACAGACAACAAAAAAAACAGTTGCACAACAGCAGCTGAATGATCGCCAAAGTTAGTGCGGAGATAAGGGATGCTAAAGGACTTTGTGAGACAATGTGTCGGGGTGCCGTCTCCATGTCGAATGATGGATCATCCGGCAAGAGTCATTTTACAGAGTGACAGAGGAGCAGAGAAAGGGGGAATCGGTGACGATTCAGAGAGATGGATTCAGGAGGACGAGGAGGCAGCTGCGGCGGAAAGCGTCTCCGCTGAGCTTACTGACAATGAAATCAATTAGAAGAAAAAAGCATTTCATCTAGAAACCACCGATAGGATTCGTACTAGTAATAGCATCCAAAAGTGTGTGTGTGTGTGTAGACAAGTAAAAGAGGGAGAGAGAGAGAGAGAGAGAGAGAGAGAGAGAGAGAGAGAGAGAGAGAGAGAAAGAGAAAAAAAGTGAGAGTATTTCAGCAAGTCGTAGCTCTCGGCTGTTGGATGCCAGGGTAAATTGAAGTGTGTAAATCGTGGTATTACAGAGCCTTGGTGTGTTAAACTGGCAGTAGCTGGGGGTGGATTAGCAAGGCCAGCGCTAACATCTTTCTGCCGAGAGAGGCTCTTTCTGACACTAATGGCTGCCAGTCTCGTCTTAAGCTCATGTCAAGTGCTCAAACTCTGCCAGACTGCCTTCCTTCACTATTCGGTGCCTCTGCAAAAAAAATAAAAAATAATAATAATCCAAAAAGCTGGAGCGAAGAATTCGGAGAGAACGCCTGCGCACACATTTCTGCAGGAGGTCACAAACATAAACTCTTCGTTTGAAAAAGTTCTGGGAGGACAATTTTACAATTTGACAAAAATATCTCTCTGCCTACATGTACGGAGATTTCGTGGAAGGTTCGAGGTTTTATTGACGAGAATAAAACCATAGTAGGAGTTCGTCGATACAAACATTTGTAGTGCAAATGATCATTCAACCTCTAAACTGGCTAAACAATCGGTGATGTCACATTTGTCTGAAATAAGGCACCTTGATCCACAGCTTATCTTTTTTTATTCATTTCACCACAATATACCAATTTAGAATCCAGAATGTTTTACCCTTAAATAACTTTACTTCCTGATTATAACATGAAATGTCAGAGGCATTAACACTTACTTTTTACATCCAAATAAACACTTTGGTGACCTGGAACTTTATATTGGTAATAATTACTGTGATCAATCAACTGAATTTGACCAAAAAAGTAATATAAGGTGTGTCTCAAATACGTCCACACCAATCCATTTACATTTAAACCATATAGCAGATGCCCTTTTCCAGAATGACTTACAATTATACAGTTACAATTAGAGTTAAAGGTCCTGCTCAAGAGCGCAGCAGTGGAACTTTGGTGGTGCTGGGATTTAACTTATGTAAATCATGAAAACACTGTATATCCTGCACTTGCTGATATTGCACTCTGGTTAGACCCAAACTGCATTTCGTTGCCTTGTACTTCTACGAGTGTAATGACAGTAAAGTTGAATCTAATCTAATAAAGTTGAATCTAATTTGTACTCGCGACATGCCGATCATCTTAATCGTTAAACCTACCAATTTCGAATCTGCCAACAATAATTGCCTCAAAACATCCATACAATCTGTATCTCGTCTACAACACCGAATGAAGAATGAGACTGTAGATCTGAAGGTCTCATGCAGGTTGTCTGCTCTGTAAACCCTGCATGCTATACTCAGTAGTGGACAGTAATGAAGTAAATGTAATTCGTCATTGTACTTAAGTAGTTTTTTCGCTTATCTGTACTTTACTGAAGTATTTAGAAAGACTTTAAATTCAAACCTTAATACACTTTGCGAAATTGGTCGAAATTCGAAATTCCTTTTTACTAAAGAGTGGATAAAAACGTAACTGGTCAAACACACAGCAATCCAGTGATCAGTGTCGAGCTCGCAGGGCTCTGTTTTAAAATTGTTTTGTTGGCGCTTGGTGGTGTCTTTTAATAGAAATCAATTAGTGTTTGACTCATGAATATCATTCTATTAGTAGACTGGTGTGTTAAGAGTAACATTCGAGTCTTTTCTTATAAAGAGCAAATGTTTTGTGACACCAATGACAATAGAAACATTATAGCCATAATAAATCATAGTAATTTGGATACTTAAGTACGTTTGAAAGCGAATATTTTTGTACTGTTACTCAAATAAAAGTTTAAAGGGAGCACTTTTACTTTTACTCAAATACATGGTTTGTGTACTTCGTCCACCACTGGTTATTCCCATGACACTCCTGAGGTTTCAGAAAACAGATAAATGTAAGTTATGTCCCCATAAACCTGTTCTGTATCGTGAAGAGTGATCCCTGTACTAGTGCTCTGTCTCTAAACAGCAATACCCTACAATATATCTGTCTTCCTGCTTCTCTATCTGTCAGATTTTTCATTAATTACTTCATCAAACATAAAGCCATACATTCGATATTTAAGAACTTGTGGACAGTTGCGTCGTGGTCTTATTTGGGAATAGCTGGCAATAAAAGAATGTGAAATGAGAAGAATAACAGAGAGAAAACAGGCCAGTGATCAAACTGAAAAGGAACCTTATTTATATGTCCACAGGGTCTCTCTCTCGCTCTCTAAAAGCACATTAACTAATCCATATAAATGACCCCTTTCACTGTGAGCCCTGTGCATCAGAGGCTGACAGTATTCAGCGCACTGTAGGCCAATTTCACATTGAATTTGCAGCGTGATTTGGAGCGTGCATGAGGAATCGTAATCCCAAAAAGCGCCTTTTTCATCCGCCCAAACGACCTCGCTAAAAAGGAGAC
Organism: Silurus meridionalis; assembly: GCF_014805685.1. Classification (NCBI taxonomy): domain Eukaryota; kingdom Metazoa; phylum Chordata; class Actinopteri; order Siluriformes; family Siluridae; genus Silurus; species Silurus meridionalis. The sequence continues at coordinate 8,538,653 of NC_060911.1, read as the reverse complement.
ACGTAAATAGCCATCTTTCATAATAACGTAGCTCTGATGTAAACTCTAAATAAGCCCGCTTGCGCCATTGTGTCGAAGCATGTGTTTGTGTGTGTGTGTGTGTGTGTGTGTGTGTGTGTGTGTGTGTGAGAGACAGGGTCATCTGTCAATAGGGTGCCGTGGAGTAAATGTGGGCGGATAACATTTAGATGCCAAAAGAGTGAAAGAGAAAGACACGGGAAAAAAGGTAGAGGGACGGTGTGTGTGTGTGTGTGTGTGTGTGTGTGTGTGTGTGTGTGTGTGTGTGTGTGTTTTAGCTGTTGAAGGAAACCTTATGAAATACAAATTTCGAGCTTTCGGTGACGTTTGCCTGTTATTCCATCCTGATTTTCCAAAGCCAAGTGAGAGATTGTAAAAATGAAGACGGATTTCATCGTGTGAAAGAAAACATGAAAGGTCAGTGTTTCAGGATATTTAAACAAAAGCTCAGTTCTCTTTCTCTGTTTTAATGCTTATGCTTTTTTTGTTTAGTTTTTAGCATCTTTTCCATCAACGAAAAAAATTTCTGACAACCGTGAGTCACCAACTCTGCTGTACTGACCCTTATCTGTAATAAAGCTCTTGCACTTTACCCAGGCATCAGGGGTTATTATAAAACCCACAGTTTTATTAATATATGCTGTTGCATATAAGTGTAGTATAGAGGACTGGGTTTAAAACACAAAAACATTTTTCCCTCTTCACAGTCAACTTCACCTTGCACCTAATCGAGAAAGTACTGTATCTAAACCCCTAACCTTTATAGGGTCCCCAAGAAATACGATTTCCCAATTTTGTATGTGTACCCTGACTGTATATGTGTACAACATGTTTCCACCGAAGCGGATGTTCAGGAAACATCTCTACTTCCATCCCTACTTCCTTCTCTCAGGACATGCCTTGTATTATGTATAATAGTAATGGGCATCTCCGTAACTGAGAGAGATACGATGCATTACAGATACGTATGGAGCAGTTACAGATCCGATTGTAATTTGATTCAACACAACGTGATTCAATGTGATACGGTGCGGCGGAAAAACTATAACGGCTAAGAGAACGCTCTTGAGAAACAGCGAGTTGAAATCAATCTACATATAAAATATAGGCCACAAGTTATAGATCACTTTTTCAAAAGTAAATAAATAGTGCATGCTAATAATTATATATGCATGTAACGCGCGTGGTGTTATATGCTAGCTTTACTGATCTAATTACACTTGTGTTCAGGAGTTCTTGGCTTTGTTCTGGCGATCTTTCTATTTCCCACTTTATTTAAGACACCGACAAGAAGCTCGGGGGTCACACCCTTAATTCGTTAAACATCGGCAAGTGAAACTCGTACATCTCATCTCATCTCTCGCTTTCTACACTATCACTAACTCCCGCGCAGAACGTTCTTTCCCCACACTTTCAAATCAGGCAGCACTGTTCTCGCCGTATTATCTCCGGATCTTATTTAAAATTGTAGTGCATCAATTATAAGCTTGACTCTGTGGTGGCCTCAGCCATGGTGTGGTCTACTGGTGCAGCAGCATCTCTACTGCAGAAAGGAAGTGACTGGACAATCTGATCAGGAAGACCTGGGGATTCCCCTGGACACTGTACAGGAGGTGGGAGAAAGGAGGGTGGTAGCTAAATTATCATCATTGCTGCAGAACGACTCTCACCCCCTGGATAAAACAGTTTCATCGTTGAGCAGCTCCTCTAGTGACACACTGTTACATTCTAAGTGTCAAAAGGAACGATACAGGCGGTCTTTTCTCCCTGCTGCTATTAGACTTTACAATCAAAGCTGCTCCCAGTGAACCAGTCATTAAAATACACACTGTTATTACTGTTTAACTGCAATAATAACAATAACAAAGTATTTTAAACAACATGTTCAATAACAGACATTTTTTAACCGTGCAATATTACCTGTGTGCAATATGTTTGTTAGCGTGATTACTTACTCGTGGTCTCTTTTTTTCTTCTTTTGTATTTATACATTGTGTTGTGTATATACTGTATACTATATTAGGTTTCTATTCTTTTATATATTTGCATTTCTTTTTCTTTGCTGCTGTAACAGAACTGTGTATAAATAAATTTCACTCCCTATGTATAAATAATTCGGTTTTTAAGGGTGCAAATATGCTCAAAACGATGCATCGCAATATAAATGCCAACTTGTATCGGATGCACACTTTTCAAATCGATGCATCGCATTTTTCACTTTTATGCCAATCTACTGATGCGAACTGGTGAATCTTATCATCCCTTATTCATAAGAATGCATATTTAGAGATGGCTAGCTAGCACCCAGTGAACTAGCACTTTAACATCTAAATTAGCAAGTTCGTATTTGCTTCCTCATATTTACAGCCATATTTTTTTACAACATATTTCTTATAATAAAGTGATCTCAGAGGCCCACAGACATCCACCACTAACAACAGCTACTAGACAGCTGAGACTACTGGTTTAACATGTAGTAACCAAACGTATAACAACCATACAATCCTCAAATCGCTAATACCAATCCCAAGCTAATGCTTTTTGTTGTTTTTTTTTTTTTAAAGCCATATGGGAGAACTGTGAAATATTTTTTTTACATTTATTTAAAGTACAGCCATGTGTTTAAAGTCAGGGAAAGTGTTTTAGTATTTAGTATTTTATGTGCAGATCTTGATTACGTGGCCACAAACACCTGGATTACTCTGAATGACAAATACAATCAGGACATAAACCTTACAAATGATCCACACCGACACCACACGTTTGAGCCAGTGGAAAAGAGAAGTAAAGCAAGGATAAAGATTTGTTTTTTTTTACCTTGAGGTTGCAGCTGTGAAGGTCAATGGAACATTTTCTCCCCTGAGACCTGAAGCAAATTAAAGATTAAGAAAACGATTGTTAATTAGAAAATTTATGTGTGAAAAGACAAAGTCTAGTAGACCAAACACAGAAAGAAAGCAGAATAGGCTAGGGTAAACATGCATTTTAGATCTTTGGAGAATGAACGGTTCTAGCATTCCAAATTCGTGTGTTGGAAAACGGATTCGATGTTCATGTGACTTAAACCACATGTTCACATGTTCAAATCAATTTAATGAGCCATAACAGCCTCTGCATGAACAGCTGCCAATTAAAAAATAAATAAATACGTGGTTTTTGAAGATTTCAAGTCATAGCACTGTCTCAGATTGGGCTGAGTGGGGAAAAAAACATGGCACCTTTCATTATTACCCGACATGTTGTTTCGGTGTGAACATGCAACCTGCGCCAAAAGTACGCAGAGGACACCGTTTGACACATAAGCTCCATGCCAACCTCAGGCTAAAACACATCAGAATCCGCCCCCTCCTGCCTCTCCACAGCGCTCATTAGGTTTGCAGCCCTGAAGCGTTATTTTGACCCAGGTGAAGAAAAGAATACGTCAGGACGTGTCTCATTCCATCAATCGAAATGCAGCCCTGGAGCAAAAAAAAGGCATAGCAGGATATCCAGCAGACGTGGGGTCGTATCTGTATCTACCTCGGCAGGTAAGATGGTCACTATTCAGTCTGCTGACTACACTGACAGCTACAAATCAGTGAACCCTGAACTGAAAAATGCATGCATGTGGTGTGAGTGCGTGTCTATGGGAAGAAAAAAAGAAAAATGGAAGGAGGCGAAAAAGTGAACCATTTGTTTTCTGTCAGCATGTGTCAGACAGCAGAAAGGGAAATGGGAAAGGGCAGGGGGCAAACAGAGGAAAAAGAAGTCTGAAAAAAAACAAGAGGAGAGAATCATCTGTGCACTTCAAATCCTGAAACGCAGAGTATATCCATCAGGGGAGAGCAGAAACGCCATGGTTGTAGATTCATCAAAAAACGTGGCCTTTGATTCCGCACCGGAGAACGCACTGACAATATAAAAGCTCAATCGGATCCGGGGTTTAAGATTAGCCCCGGCCCAATCCAATATTCGTTATCCTTCACCGCCAATAATAACAATGGCATCAAATACACACTGCATCTGACCTTTTTGTAGAGAATTTCGGCACAGCCATCACTGCCTATAGTGCGTGCAGCAGATTACACAGTCGGCTGGGCTGTAACATTGTAATCATCAAACCACAAAAATGTGCAAATTTAGAATTAATGATAACATCTCTCTCTCTTTCTCTTTCTCTCTCTCTCGCTTTTTCTCTCAGCTGGAAATTACATCGTCAAATCCCCCCAAAAGTGTAAAGACCGCATGTCATCCATTTGCCCTCCAATAAGATCTACGTCTGAACACTCGGAAGATCGAGATTAAGCAGCTTAAGGTAATAGAGTTTCAGGGAGCGACAGTGTGTCTCGGCTACATGAGCAGATTAGGATTTTTGGCCTGAAAGTTTGTTCTTTAAAAAGTTTTTTTTTTTTGTAGCCTCAGTTTTAGGCTCTTCATGTATTTATTCATAATTTGCAAAAAAAAAAAAACGTTTTGATTGCTGCCTAAAATAACCCAGCCCCACCCACTGTGAAGCGCTTTGCTTCTGTCAGATTGCAGTCTCGTCCTAATTCCGGTGCTGTTTTTATTTTTGTATTTTTCCAGCTACACACCTAAGCTAACCCCTCCCCTCACCGTGTCGCTTCCGAAAGCCGATCTCCATGGGAACAGTTACCGTGTGCCCAGAGGAGGCATCGGGCAGAGGGCCCTCCTCTTTTGAGTGTTCTCGTTAGGGCTCTCATTCTGCTCCGCTAGCAAAAACGGCTCGAGCCATGTTGAATTAGTGCTAATTAGGATAATTGCGTTGACACTGGCGGCTCTGGGAAAAAATGGCTGCAGTGAAAAAAAAAATGATACGAGCCAAAAATCAGGCAGGGGAGCAGGCTGGAGACGCTCACATGGTTTACGAATACAACAGCATAGATGATAATAGACGTGATAGAACAAACGACTAAAGCCTGGATTGTTAAGATGTTTAAAAAAATTCAACAAAAAATCGACAAAGAAATACAAAACAAGAAACAGTACATTCTGAATAGCCATACCATATAAAGCAATCGGTCTGACATCTTGCTTATTTATACGAGGGGCGTTCAAGATCAAACCAAGGACTTAAAATAGATTTTGATGAGTGGAAACTGCATTATTTTTCTACAAACTCCCTTTCTACATTGATACGCTCCTCCCAGTGTTTAAGCAATGCCTGGAAAAATTTGGCCAAAGAAAGATTTGCCAGTATGCCTGAACCATCTGGGGCCAGCCTGCTTCACTTCATCATCAGGGAGCAACCATGACCGGGTTTATCGCTGACAAACGTACGGCGATCTTTGAAAGGTTTGCACCTTGTAATGATTTACTGAACTCCAGCCCTGGTCGTGTGTGGTACCAGGAAGGATTAGATGAGCGGTCTACAACACGATTTGAGTAACTCGCTAACCGCCTGTACTGGGGCTGAAGCAGCTATAGGTCTGCTTTGGGGAACTTGTTGAGGAAAGAGCAGTGCTTGTGGAGGATAAACTGAAATTAGCTGTAGCCTCTAATGTGCTAGCAGCAGCATCACTAGAGACACATGCAGCACTCGGATTGCTTATAGGCTTTAAAAAATGACACACGTGAAGTTGTAACAGCAGTTTGTTAAACAAGAATTTGTGAGATGCTGCACAACATCCACAAACTGAGTAGACACACTTTCAAAAACAAAAACAAAAACAAAGCCAGTATGGAGCTAAAGTCTTGTAAGCGTCTTGATCTGAAAGTTCATTCTGAACGAGTCTTTTATGTGATTCAGTAGAACGAGTCGTCTCAAAGAGTGATTCGTTTATTTTCTACTGGACTCACATGACCTTAGCATTGCAAAATCTCCGTGGGTTATGTACAGAAAACAGAATTGGATATTTCATCTAATGAGTCCTTGGCCCAAATCTACTGCAATACTACACAATGCAATAGATCAGGCCTTTATGTTCTGAATCTTGATATAATTGTTATAATAATTATGGGAGTCATGTGACAAAAGACTAAAACGAACTGGACTCATTTTTTTTAATCATAATTTGTCCTTGGCTGCATTTGTATATATTTACATTATTGGAACTATAGTCAAAGTTTGTGTATGTAGACTAATGTAACACATTTTTTTCTCATCAAAGGAACAAATTGCACTAAATGAACGAGATTCAAAGTGCCAAGTCACTAAAATTATTTTGGTTTTCAATCACTATGAGGTACTATTAAGGTGAAAAACTATCTTGTGATGCAGATGCAGGGGTTTAGGTGAGACTGTTACAGACTGATCATTGTTCATTGGCTGATCATTGCTCGTTGGCTTTTCCTATTGGCTGAAATAATAAACTCAAACTTTGATTAGGAGGGCAAGAAGCAAACTGAGTTTGAGCTTAGCACACCCCTGTTCACTGCTGCTACTGGCCCTGGTGAGATGTCTGATCCACGACCAGCGGTGAATCCAGTGAAGGACACACATGCGATATACATGAATTCAAAGAAAAATTCAAACGCTTCCCTCACAAACAATCAAAATTTCGTGACTGGCTCTTCCTCAGATATTGTTCTAGATTACTTTTAAACAAGACGCTGAGTCATGAGATTGAGAGAGAACAGTACGGTATGTAACGATTAAATTCCTTCATATGTTTATTCAGTAATATCTGCTGTATTTGAATGTCTAGGACTGGTGTAATATTGTGTGTAGTATATCTTTTCATATGTCCCGGTCTGATATGATGCTAAGCTATATGCTGCTAACCAAGCATGCAAATATACACCTGCAGGCTCGTATTATTTTTAGGACAAAACAGACAAGCAAAACAAAACAGAAATAAATACGCTTTGTAAACTATATGAGATTTGTTGGTAACTAAGTATTGTATTTGGTCATTAATTATACTGTAAATGTTTTCTTTAACATGCATTAAAAAGCAGTTTTAATTGATATTGTGATTTGTGGTGAGAGTAGGGAACAGGTTGAGAAGAACCTGGAGAGGTGGATGAAAGTCAGTAGGAGTAAGACAGAGTACATGTGTGTGAATGAAAGAGAGGGCAGTGGAGTGGTGCGGTTGCAGGAAGAAGAGGTGGAGAAGGTGGAGGAGTTCAGGTACCTGGGGTCAACATTGCAAATTAATGGAGAGTGTGTTAGAGAAGTGAAGAAAAGAGTGCAGGCAGGGTGGAGTGGGTGGAGAAGAGTGATAGCAGGAGTGATTTGTGATAGAAGAGTATCTGTGAGAGTGAAAGGGAAAGTGTATAGGACTGTGGTGAGACCTGCGATGTTGTATGGATTAGTGGCATTGAGTAAAAGACAGGAGGTGGAGCTGGAGGTAGCAGAGCTGAAGATGTTGAGGTTTTCGTTGGGAGTGACGAGGATGGACAGGATTAGAAATGAGTTTATTAGAGGGACAGCCCATGTAGGACGTTTTGGAGACAAGGTGAGGGAGGCGAGATTGAGATGGTTTGGACATGTGCATAGGAGGGACATGAGTTATATTGGTAGGAGAATGCTGAGGATGGAGCCACCAGGAAGGAGGAAAAGAGAAAGACCAAGGAGGAGGACTATGGATGTGGTGAGGGAAGACACGCAGGTAGTTGGGTTAAAAGAGGCAGATGTAGAGGACAGGGGGGTATGGAGACGGATGAACCATATGAATTGTATTGAAAATTGTATGAATATTATGGACAATAAATAGTCATTTAGTTTCACCAATTTTCTGCATGTCTCTCATTTATTGTAGTTGCATGTATTATATCGGACTCATAATGGCCAATCGACCAGATTGCTTTCTCAATATCGGCATTGGCGAATAAAAATAACCCCTAGAAAATAACTAGAAACAACAAAAAAAAGAAGTAAGTAAATACAATAGCATAAGACAACAACAAGCATGAACACAAGAAATAAAAGGCAAATCACACTGAGTTAATATGCTCTTGTATATAAACTCAGGGCGCTTTGCCTTTTATTTCTTGTGTTCATGCACACAATGTGAGAACCAATTTAACTGAGCGAAGTGAAGGTGAGACAGAGTTTCTAAGTGTGTAAAGAAATTTTTGACGTGAGTGTACGGTTGTCTATGATGGTCTATGTTCTTATGTAATGTAATCAGAAGCAACGAAAGGAAGGTCATCCTTCTGAGAGCAAATTAAGCTCAAGGTTCTGTATTTCTAGCTTTGCATTTCCTAGTGGTATGGTTAACAAAAGCTTTTACTGCATCTTACACACACACACACACACACACACACACACACACACACACACACGCGTGTGTATGTATATATATATATTTATATATATATATATATATATATATATATATATATATATATATATATATATATATATATATATATATATATATATTTTTTTTTTTTTTTCTTTTCTTTTCTTAGAGTACTGGATTCGGTCACTGCGAAACATTATTAAAAATAATAATACATTTATGTGGTCAGTGCAAACCATAATTCTGGAGGCATATTCGACCCGTTATTTCATCTTTTCGGGCAACATGGAATTTTGTTGAAATATCCTGGTCCAATTTTCTCCAAAACCACCAGCCACTAAACAGCTGTAAAAAACATTAATGATCAATGCATCAACATTTTGTGTTTTATTTATTTATTTGCCCTTTTTTTTTTTACCACAGCACGTGAGCGCAGTTTTAATGACTCACGATGTTCGGCCGATGCATTTACCATAACACGAGCTTTGATCTTGCAACACAGATACGTTTTGATAATCGACAACCACAACTGTGAAAATCAAGACTGTGATGTTTATTTGAATGTGTTTAGATTTAAGAGGAAATACAATGTGTGCATTAAGAAAATTTTAATTTCTGACCTGGTATTCTTTTGACTGGATCGGCCCAAGCGCCACAATCAAATATGAATGAACACCCACACACACTAATAACTACACCCTGATACACTGGTTTATTACACTAACAGAACCTCTGTGTGTAATTAAAAGTGTCGCTCTGGGCTGTGTGGTGGAAATTAATTCACCTTAAATTACTGTGAACGAGTTTACTCTTCATGCTAAAGTACAGTTCACATTTCTAGACGGTTCTGGACAGCTATTCACTTACATTTATTAAAATCCAGTAATAGAATAAACCTTAGATGAAAGCTCGGTCATTTACTTAAAAGAGTGACTAATGTACTGTACATCAAGTCTCGGTAGCTAATTTTCATTTACTGAATGCAATTCATTTCCTGTTTCTGCTGTCTGAGGCAGTAATGCACTGCTATTTAACCATATGTTGTTATGCTTGATAAAGTGCTGCATGAGCTGGATTACCACAGCAAGGTGCTTCAGTACAGCGACAGTAAAGTAAAGCATTTGAGCAATGCGTAATAGCCTGAATGGACCTGAATAACAAGAAAATGAATGCGATTTTTCAGTAATTTACACTAAGGTTGATTTAAACGGGAAATCTCTTACTGTTCGCGCCCTTAAAAGTTCATTTTCACCAGAATAGTAACTTTGTACACTTTTAATAACCATCAGTTAAAACAACAACTTGAAAACAATTGTGAACAAAATATTATAACCTGTTACGGAAAAACTAATCCATGCGTTTTGTGGTTTATTCCCCCAATACATTTGGCATTGCTTATTCGCCAGTGCACATAACATACATCATACTCCTAATGCAATACCAGTGTAAATAGAGCAGGAAGTACAGCAGCATGTGACACTGTGTCTGCAAATAAATAAACAAACTACGGTTGTGTCCCAAATACTACAATACATTTGGATTATTCTACACTGTTATATAAAACAAACCCTGATGAGTTTATATATCTGTATTATGTTTGAAATAGGAAAAAAAAAAAAACCTTATTTTTCCAGAAGGTTCTGTTCCCTGTACATTAATTTTTAATATTTTTATTGCAACGTAATATATGATTACGGTTATAATTTGAATAAGCTGCTTGTAAATTGGTGGGCACCCATAATACCCCTCAGCACGTGTGCAGTAGTGATGGGAAGATCGGATCATTTTACTGACTTAGTTCTTTGAATCTCGTTCATCAAAATAAATGATTTATTAATTTCTTTATTTTTAAATCATTCAATTCATTTACTTCCTTTGATCAGAAATGAATCAAATGTTAGATTTTTAATAAGCATCCCCACACTTCTACATACAAGCACTTTGACTTTACCTCCAATAATTTATATATGTGTATATAACTGCGTATATGGGAGTCACGCGATGAAAAGAAAGGAACGACTCAGATTAAAAAAGTCGAGAAGTAAACCACTCGATACTTTTTCCTGTACATAACCTACGGCCAGTACTTCTTGTTCTTCTGAGACACATTGAAGCCATGTTTAAAGTGAACCGATGTGCTAGCTGTACGTGTATGCCTGCATTGTAAAAGTAAAGCTCTGGATATGTGCACCTTTACAGGGAACTGTTGTATCAGATCCAGCTCCATCTCCTGGACTAAAATGGAGTAAAACCGCACAAGTTTTCAGCGAAACGGAAGACAGAGCCAAGTTTGTGCTAAATGAACATCGTCAGCCTGATTTAGCGTCCAGAAAGAGGTGTGTGAAAACACAATCGGCCCCGCTGATCAATAATGAGAGCTCACTTTCAATAAAACCGAGTGCTTTTAGACTTTAGACAGTAAATACAGAAACACAGATGCTGGCGCATGGTCTGGAATCCACACACGGCTTTTCGCTGCACGATGCAGTTCGAGCCAAAAGCTCTGATGCTGACAGTGATGTATGGGCTGAATCACCCCTATTGACCAAGCCATTATAAACTATAATTCCATTTAATAAGCGTGACTCATAACTGGTGAGATGAATATGAGGCCTGAGCATGCTGTCACTCTGGAAGATAATTATAAAGTCCTGAATAATAATGTGAAGCTATTTAGTCGATCGCAAATGCGCGTTCTTTGTCCCCTGGAGATAAACGGCTAGAGCGATGAGGGCTAGCATCTGTGCTAGGTTTAATAACTTGAGTCAAAAAGCTCCTGTGTGTGTGTGTGTGTGTGTTAACTTTGAGAAAGAGAAGGAGAGTGCTAACCCTGGCAGCTGTACATGCTTGCCTCAGCTCTTTCTGACGTTAGTGCTTTTAGCGTTAGCTCACAGTCTAAAGAGCAGAGCTCGGAAAGCTGTGGGACCGCTTTAATGAGACGTGTCACATATTTACCAAAAGAAAGCAGGGCTAGGTTTTACTTTAGACTTATGCTAATCGTTAATAATATTTACTTAGACGCGTGTGTATGAGAGCAGTGATGCAGCCAGATTACTAAAATATAGTACATAATACTAGCAAAAGTCTGCGGAATCTTATAGAAGGGGATAAGGATAGAAATCGTGAAGGAAAGGATGAAAGGAGGGACCAGATGGAACAAGGAGAAGGCTGAACAATTGCAGAGAGGAGAGAAACAGATGGAGAGGAAGACAGGATGGATTAAGAAGAAGTGAGGTGGAAGATTGAGAGCAAGACAGGACAGGTTAATGCTTGAAGGTGAGATAGGGGGTGTCCCTGAGCATCCAAAGTGCTTCTAATTGAATCTGTCTCTCACAACGATTGAAAACTAAACTCATGGACAGGCTGAAGAGTCCTGAAATTAATTATCTTGCATACAGCAGACTTCATCACTGGTCAATGTGTGGTACTGTAGGCAGAAAACAGTGCCCGCTGGTGTGCAGGTGTGCTGGAGGATACAAAAAAGTGTTCTCTGTACATTAGAGTGCAACAAAATGACATGAAGGTCAGTAAAAGTGGAATTGTTTGGCCCTGTGTACACTGTATACTTTAGTTATCTGCAGTAGAAACCTGCAGTGGAAGCCACTTTGAACATCCTGTGATGTAATAGGTTCCGTGAGTCACACGGCGTGGCATAGGTGAGCGTTGAGGTGCACAGTGGTGATCTCTCTTTCAGTCTGCTGAGTGTCAGGGCCCCAAATGGATGTGTTTGATTTTGCTAATGAATTCAGAAGCATTTGTCATTTCTTGTCTTGACACTGTAAATTGTGCTTCTATATTGTAAGGACATGTTTATTTCTCACGTGAAACATGGACAAAGTGTTAAAATGTTTTAGGCTCATATTTTAAATTGTATTTTATACTTTATAATCTTGCACCTGAACTGAAAAAAACAAACAAATATAAACAAATAGGACTAAAGAGATTAGCTATAGTTCACAATATTGTATATTATACAGCTTTCGATCAGGTTCACACATGTACCGATTACAATCCTTTTTATGTGCGGAACACAGTTGCAATCTGAGTTTCCTCAGGAATGTATTAATTGGCAGACCGCAAGTTTGTTTATTCTCCCACTGAGTGCATTTTTTATTGGTGGTTGAAAAGCATCACTATTCCAATGTTGCAAATTCCTCCAGACAAAAGCTCTCAAAACAAAAGCATAACTAAACAAAACACAACATAATTAAAGCATAACTCGTCCTGCAGTTTTTGCCCCAGCACCACGAATGATACCTCAAATCGTGCAGTCTGTTCGGGGGAACTATAATATGTGCTATATGTGCTATAATTTTTTTTAGGATTTGCCCCAGCCTTTTTTCGGTCACATGACCAAAAAGGGCAAATATTTTTCCTATAAAAAAATGAATGGGGAATTAAACATGTGCGTCATATCTCGGCCCTCGAGGGTCCGACATGCACATATGGCATATCCAGTCGTCCGGGGTGCGGAGCAGATCACACAGATACCACTCCTGTTGTTAAATACCCCCGGGAAATGGGGGGATAAAAGGAGGAAAATCTTTTTTTTTTTTTTTTTTTTTTTGCTTAGTATTACCTAGTATTATTTTCGCCACAATACCACATATCCACTCATCAGGGGTGGCAAGCAGATCCATATGCCCAGTTCTCTTTTATACCCCCCAGTAACAATAGGCCCTTACCTGCATATATGCATGTCGGCCCTTGAGCGTCCGTGGCATATCCACTTAAAATGTATATATATATATATATATATATATATATATATATATATATATATATATATATATATATATATGTGTGTGTGTGTGTGTGTGTGTGTGTGTTATATTATATATGTAAAGTTTATTTGTATATTTCAAAAATAGGCCAACTAAACATAATATGTTTGTCTGCAGGCTGAAAGTGAACTGGCTTTTGTGACAACACAACAGAGGAGTAGAAATGGAGACTTCTCAACTTCTCAATGCCAAGAGATTGAATCAATAAGAATTTTACATCACATTAACTCCACGCCTGCTACAATTTCTCCTTTTGCTGTGCACCACTGTGTTCACACACTTTTACTAAGAGCACAGCAGGCATGCAGCACAAACCTTGCCAGAACACTGATGTTAGCGACTATGCACAAGCAAATGGTAGAATCTATCCTTTAAATTTTATTCATGGTGCCTCAACTATGTATAGCTGATGGTAAAAACATCTGTAAGCAGTTTCCTCGATTAGTCATTGAGAGGATCTACAAAGAGGTGCTGTCAAAAACCGGGACTCCGTTTGACTTCATGGAGGCCTTTATTGCTAGAGATGTTTGGGTAACGCATGCCTTCGCTCTATCCGTTGTCAAGACAGTCGGTGGTAAAGATTTGCAGCCTTGTCTTTTTCTTGCAGACACACAGTCTTTGTGATGAGAATGAAAGTAACAGGTCCGATGCCGGACTGAGAACAGCACAAACACGGCTATTTGTATTCTGCTAAAACTGCTGGCGAACTTTAACGACTGGGTTGCTTCTCCTGATATGTCACATGACCAGATAATTGCTTGAGTACATACTTTGTGCACTGAAGCTCTGAAAATGGGGTGAACCTGATTGAGAAAATTTATTGGAATGTTTTCATTGATGAAAATCAGGTGTTTGACAAAGACAGCGTAAAACTTATGACGGAGGTGCAGATGCTTTTCAGGAACAATCCTGACACTGGAACGTCTACAAACCTGAAGAAAACGTGTCAGAGAAAATCACGTTTTTGCAGTTTTTATATTTTCAGAAAGGTAAACGTGTTTTATTTCTTATGCATGTTTATTCTACATTATATTTTGCAATACCATTAAAAAATACATTTTGCTAATATATTGTCAGCTGCTTCAGCATTTCTATTCAATTCTTCCATACAAACAGAAAACAAAGAAAAGCAGCAAGGCGGTGAGTGACACCAGCGGACATGCATCCAAATGTAAGTCCTTTGTCCTGTAAATGTTGCAAAATCGATAAATAAAGCTTGAATGTTCTATTATATTAAATAGTTTTGAACATCCTTGTCTTTAGGTCTATCCAAGAAATTATTAACGAAATAAAAAATATAAACCATCAAAAAGTTTCTTCATAAAAAAGGAGCCAGACACCAAAATATCCTGAATGTAATTTGACCCAGTCTTATATATCAGATGGCCCATGATTTGCAACACACTCAAGTACTTTTTGAACAACCTATTAAAAATTATTATTGTGTATGTATTGATAGTTACTATCATTCATTGGGTAAACAGTATAATATAGATGTAAACAAGAAGTAAAATAAATATGCATAAATAAACATGTTTTGTTGTATTTTCTACAGTATTTGTATAGCATTAAACAAAGCTAAAGTTTATAGAGCCAAACTAAGGAAGACTTTAGAGCACATGCTCAATTTTTTTTTTTTTTTTGAGTCATTATGTTCATTTTGTTCTTATGATCAGAAATCAAATCAAATTGTACACTTTCAATAAGCAGATCCCCCAACATTTTTCCATACACAAACTTTGACTAAAGCTACCTATTTTATGTATACCGTGAAACCTTGATACCCGCGACCTTGACACTCGCGACCTTGACAGTTCGCTACTTTTCAATTGGAAGAGTATCTCGCAAAATACCTGATAGTTTGCGAGAAGTCGTGAGTGGCTAGAAAGTATGGAGTTACATTTTAAAATAGAGTTTGTACTAATCAATTACATTAAAATGTTTGAAAAACTGTTTTATTATAGTATTCTTTAGTTATAGTAGTAAATAAAACATTTATGACAAGTAAATCACAAATTTGTACAATGTACAATTCCCCTTACAAAAGGACCCATCAAAAGGAGAAGAGTCAAAACCTGACCATTTTTTGTTGCTTGCGAGGGGTCATAGAACGTAACCCCCGCGAGTATCGAGGTTGCACTATATATAAATATATAAACTGTATAGCGTATATAGGAGTCACGTGACAAAAGAACGAACAACTCGGACTAAAGGACTCATAAGTTAAACTACTCATTTCTGTTTCTTGTATAATGCACTGCATAGCATTTATGGGAGTCACGTGATAAAAGAACGAATGACCCGGACTGGAACAGTTTAGAAGTAAACTACTCAATTCTGTTTCCCAGAGATTTTGTGATGATTTGCTCATGCACGTCCCGTGGAAAATGAACAACTCTCTCTTCGAGACGACTCAGTCTTGAGTCACATTAAAAACTCGTTCAAAATAAACGAATCGTCGCTATTTATAATAAGCTGTCTGTACTGTACCTGTAACTTTTAACAACGGCTGTAATACATTGTATAAACAGGCATATTACCAGTCTGCTGCAACAAATGAGACGATTTTGGAGCTAGACGTCAAACAACAGGTGGTCGTGCAATAAATACCACAATCAGACTTCAAGCTGATTAAAATGAAGGCAAACCTGATTAGCAGTCACTGCCAGGCCTACTCCGCTTGTGTATCATTTTTTTTTATATCCGACTGCAAATACTGAATCCCATTTTCCGTCCTACTGACAGCAAGCAGCCGTTTAGTGCGTAATCTGGGAAGCGGCTAAAAGTAATCAAAGCAATGATTGAATAATTATCTCAAGTGCAATTAATTAAACATGCCAATGAACTCATCTTGAACATCTGTCCTGGTTGCGGCTCTTAATCGCTTGTGAGAATAGCGGACGCCAAACGGGTGAAGCAGATTGCGTGCAATCATCTCCATAACTGCTATTGTTTACCAACTATAATTAATATCACGTCATGTATAACTAAGCTCTATAGCCCTGTAATGACAGAAATAAGCAGCGTTTGTGTGCGCCCTTAGGAGTGGCTGTGAGACAGCCAGAGGTCAGAACGCCATTGAACAAGTAGCCAGATGCTGCTGCAAGATGCGTTTGATGTTGTTTTTCTTTTTTAATCCATCATTATTTTTACTTATTTACTTTTTTTTTTTTTTTGGAAAGAGATATTGCTTGGTGCTGATGGGATGCTTGTTTACACAGACAGGCTGGCCTGAGGCGTTTTGTAAAAAGACCCACGAGTGTAATTAGGAAGTCAACATTAGTCGCAATCACACTCATATGCCCTGTTCATTTGAGATCTCTTTAAGACATGACACACACACACAACACACACACACACACACACACACAGGTTATCCCGCTGGAACTCCAGCATTGACCATCTTTCCCATCGCAAGAAGGACACACACATACAGTAAACATCGATTTGCATTATGAAAAATTTATTTTATCAACTGTTTGTTTTGTTTATTTTCCTGTGAAGGAAAAAAACACTGGCAACCCAACAACAACAAAAAAGAAATAGCAAGAGATATTAGTAGATTATCTCCAGTGGTGGACAAAGTGCACAAACCATGTACAGTCAGCCCCTGACCTACGATTGCCCGACTTGCAAAGAATGCAAAGAAAATCAAAATATATTTTAAAAAACTTTAAAAATCTGTGCACGCTATCCAGATTTTACAACGCCGCAAACATAGATGCGTAAGTCTCAATCTTCTCGACCTATGGATACCGTAATTTCCGTACTATAAAGCGCATATAATATCTAATAATATAAGCCGCACCCACTGAATTTTACTAATATTTTTCTTTTGAACATAAAAACGCACCTGTCTATAAGCCGCAGGTGTCTACATTGAAACTAATGAACTTTACACATGCTTTAACAAAAGACAGTGTCTGTTACACGGTGTAACGGGTGAAATATGTTGTGGCTCCTTTAAGAGCAGAGCTGCATTTTGGGAATAGCCTGCCATAGCTAGCCATTTTTCTGGTATTACTGCATGTGTGGAGACCGAGGAATATGTCCTTATTATTTTCTGATGCTCATTTCTAAGTTTCTTTGACTAACCCGTAACGCTGTTGCCAAGAAAAATAAAAAAGCACGAGTTTTGGAAACCTGTCTGTGCTTATATGATTTCTGTTACAACTGGAGTTAGCGAGCGCTCCCTTCACCCAGACTCAACACGTTACAACGGCTTGTATCTAAACAGTAGCCGACCAAGAAAGTCATTGTTCACTGTCTTCCTCCTTCCTTTCACAACTATTTCTCTCGGGAGTTTTTCTTTCGGCATCGTCCTGCGTTTAAAAAAAAACATTTTTTCTCCCGAAGCCGTGCAGCTCAGAACACAGGTGAGGTGCGTTTATTCGTTTCCGATCGGAAATTTCATTGGTCTAATGTTATGGGGTTCAGTTTTATGGCTTGAAGTTTGTGAAACCGGGAAAAATCATAAATTAGCCGCTTCGTTGTTTAAGCCGCAGAGTTCAAAACGTGGGAAAAAAGTAGCGGCTTATAGTCCGAAAAATACGGTAATCGAGTTACGAACACTTTTCCGGTCCCTCTCTCTATATCGTAACTCGGGGGCCACCTGTACTTAAGTTAGAAAAGAGATACAAAAGATGACTCCAGTAAAAGTAAAAATGCTGCCTTTAAACTTTCACTTGCGTAAAAGTACAAAGTATTTGCATTCAAATGTACTTAAGTATCCAAAGTACTATGACTTAATATGGCTATAATGTTATTATAATTTTTGTCATTTAACTTTTGCTTTAACTCAGTTTATGTGAAAAGACTCTAATGTTACTCTCAGCACAACAATCTATTAATAAAATGATATTATTGAGTCAAACACTGATTGATATCTATTACAATAATCATGAGCCCAAAACCTTCTTTTCAACTACTTCAAAAAAAAAATGCACAAATAAGGCCACGTGTGTTGTGGCAAGTCAGGAGTTTCCTCCATCATGTTTTTCTTGCAAAATGTTCTATTTGCTATTGAACTGATGCTGAACTGTATGTACAGTAGGTGATAAGTAGATACCACCAAGTAGTAATGAAAGCAAGTTTAAAACAGAGTGCATGCTCGATCCTGATTGGTGGCTTGCTGTGTGCTTGACCAGATTCGTTTTTGTCCACACATAAATAAAAAGGACTGAAATGTGGTGAAGTTAAAATAAAAGTTTCAACTAAATACTTCAGTAAAGTACAGATATGTAAAAGAGCTACCTAAGTACAGTAACAAATTACATTTATCCCAGTTACTGTCCACCACTTAGTGTTTTAGACAATCCGAATCAACTAAACTTTCTTTCGGCTTCTCCCATTGGGGTCGCCACAGTGGACCATCCGCATGTTTGATTTGGCACATGTTTTTAAGCTGGATGCCCTTCCTAACGCAACCCTCCCCATTTATCCGGGCTTGGGATCAGCACTAAGGCTTGTGCATCCCTAATGGCTGGGGTTGGTTCCCTGACCGGGGATCGAACCCGGGCCGCATCGGTCAAAATCCAAACACATACAATCACATCTCTCTATTTGGGAGTGGTCTCTTCTGGAATGACACCACCTCCATGCTCAGTGCCCAGGTGCTCACTGAATGATTTGATGAGGAAGACGGCACTCTCTACCACCATCATCAAACCAGCTAACCTTTCCTGAGAGCACAATAATGCTTTTCAGGGAAGCTCTTGATGCCCCAAAACTCAAAGATATACAGTTTCCTTTAGAAAGGGACAAACAACAAAAACAAAGAGAGACAAACCACTAACAAGTCTGCATTTAGCAATAGTATTTAAATGAGCGAAAACAATTATTATCTCCGGCAGTGAAAAGATTAACGAAAGAAAACAAGAAGCCACACACTCAGCAGCAAGTTCAGCTCTGTCGCTGCTGATCACCTCATTCAATACCTTTGTCCTTTTTTCCTGTAAAATCGAAGGAGTATTAATAACTGATCTAAAATTCCTTTCAAGAAAAAAGCGCTGCGATTCCATGTCTGCGTGTGGTGGGGTACATAACGGTGTATGAGGTTGCGGCGGGCTTTTAAAGGTCTGATATTGATCAATTGCGCTGTTAATGTTTCGCTGATGACAACTGATATGTGACTGACGACAGGACCGGAGATGCTTTCAAATGCTTTTAAGTGTCTACTATTAGTCTACATACAGAGCGCAATGTGAGAGCATCATAACCGAACGTCATTTTTCACGTACATCGTGGCCTCCTGTGTAAGGAGAACAGAAGTAAAGCTCTACAAAACACCCACTCTATCATGAGATCTTAAGTTTTCTATCACGTCATAGATTTTTTTATGTATTTGTCATAGAGCTTTAAACAATAGACATTAACTAAAATCAGCTTTTGCTAAATAAAAAAGAATACAAATATAAATAAACGTTTTCTGTCCTAATGAGTGAGCCAGTGGTGACAGCGGCAAGCAAAAGCTAGCTAAGATGTTATATACACTATGTATACCTTTATTTATATATATATATATATATATATATATATATATATATATATATATATATATATATATATATATATATATATATATATATATATATATATATATATATATATATATATATATATATATATATATATATATATATATATATATATATACACACACAGTGAGGAAAATAAGTATTTGAACACCCTGCTATTTTGCAAGTTCTCCCACTTAGAAATCATGGAGGGGTCTGAAATTGTCATCGTAGGTGCATGTCCACTGTGAGAGACAAACTCTAAAAAAAAAAAAAAATCCAGAAATCACAATGTATGATTTTTGAAATAAGTATTTGAACACCTGAGAAAGTCAATGTTAATATTTGGTACAGTAGCCTTTGTTTGCAATTACAGAGGTCAAACGTTTCCTGTAGTTTTTCACCAGGTTTGCACACACTGCATGAGGGATTTTGGCTCACTCCTCCACACAGATCTTTTCTAGATCAGCCAGGTTTCTGGCCTGTCACTGAGAAACACGGAGCTTGAGCTCCCTCCAAAGATTCTCTATTGGGTTTAGGTCTGGAGACTGGCTAGGCCACGCCAGAACCTTGATATGCTTCTTACAGAGCCACTCCTTGGTTATCCTGGCTGTGTGCTTCGGGTCATTGTCATGTTGGAAGACCCAGCCTCGACCCATCTTCAATGCTCTAACTGAGGGAAGGAGGTTGTTCCCCAAAATCTCGCAATACATGGCCCCGGTCATCCTCTCCTTAATACAGTGCAATCGCCCTGTCCCATGTGCAGACACCCCCAAAGCATGATGCTACCACCTCCATGCTTCACAGTAGGGATGGTGTTCTTGGGATGGTACTCATCATTCTTCTTCCTCCAAACACGTTTAGTGGAATTATGACCCAAAAGTTCTATTTTGGTCTCATCTGACCACATGACTTTCTCCCATGACTCCTCTGGATCATCCAAATGGTCATTGGCAAACTTAAGACGTGCCTGGACATGTGCTGGTTTAAGCAGGGGAACCTTCCGTGCCATGCATGATTTCAAACCATGATGTCTTAGTGTATTACCAACAGTAACCTTGGAAACGGTGGTCCCAGCTCTTTTCAGGTCATTGACCAGCTCCTCCCGTGCAGTTCTGGGCTGATTTCTCACCTTCCTTAGGATCATTGAGACCCCACGAGGTGAGCTCTTGCATGCAGCCCTAGTCCGAGGGAGATTGACAGTCATGTTTAGCTTCTTCCATTTTTTAATGATTGCTCCAACAGTGGACCTTTTTTAATTTAGGATAATAAATGTAGTGGAGGTGGACATTTTAAAGGCAGACTAACAGGTCTTTGAGGGTCAGAATTCTAGCTGATAGACAGGTGTTCAAATACTTATTTGCAGCTGTATCATACAAATAAATAGTTTAAAAATCATATATTGTGATTTCTGGATTTTTTTTTTTTAGATTATGTCTCTCACAGTGGACATGCACCTACGATGACAATTTCTGACCCCTCCATGATTTCTAAGTGTGAGAACTTGCAAAATAGCAGGGTGTTCAAATACTTATCTTCCTCACTGTGTATATATATATATATATATATATATATATATATATATATATATATATATATATATATATATATATATATATATATAGGGGCTGCGGGGGTGCGTCCAAAATTCGCGGATTTTCGGAACTCGTCTCGTCTTAGAAAGTATTCACTGTATGCATATAACTGTATTCCAGAGACTTTATATTTATTTATTGTATTTATTTAAAAGCTCATGCACATTTTTTCACTGCCCATAACCTATATTTTTTACTGTTTATATTTTATCATGTTACTCTGCAACAAAAGATAATGCTTTATTTCATTCTGTTTTATTTTATTAAATGTCTCTCATTTTATTATTTACATACAATATACGAAATTAATTTTACTCATTTGCCAATATAAATAAAAAATTAGCATAAGGCTTCGTAAGCCTTTAAAGTGATGTCTGATGAGGAAGCTTGATTTATAGACTTAGACATTAGATGATGCTACATACATGAGTTAGTAACTGACTTGATGTCTGTCAGCACTAATAATCTACACTGTTTTGTTTTCCCTAATGACCCTGACTTCCTGTCTAAAAAAGAACCCATTTGAAGTGCAAGCACTTACAATTCTCTAAAGCTAATCCGTGTAAACCTTGCTACATTTCTTTATTAAGAGTTCCTTAATACCTTGTTTTAAATGTCTACGCATGTAAAGTCATCACTGTTGCGTTAAAGAGGCCACATGTAACAGACGACCGGTTTCCTTTTTTTGTGTCCCCTTAATTCCCACTGTGCGATGAAGTTACGACTCGCATCCTTACCATGAGCTGCGGACCATGAAATTAGCTTAAGTCCCCCTCCCCGCCAAAAAAAAGGCAAGAGTAGAAAAGAGAGGACATCCTAATAAGAGCTATGTGACTGACATGCTGCTCTGTTCTAGGCGGGTTTGAGCTTCACTGTACCTTCAGGGCAAAATCAGATCCATACAGCAACACATTTATAGACTCCTACATGAGATTCCATGCCAAGTGATTGGTTTTTGAAAAGCAAATTGTTTATTTGGATGTAGGAACTCGTGTCCTGTTTCATTCCGCTCGAATATTTCATTAATAATTGTCTCCTATGTAGGACACAGATTTAATAGAAGACAAGCTTGAGGGCAATCACAGGACCCATTGTCTTTTTCACGAAGCATATTAATACTTCCGTGAGCGGCCTTGAGTGACGTGGAGGTAAACAAGCGCCTCGGCTTCAGGAAGCTTTTTTTTTTTTTTGTCTACGGCACACGCTGGCCTTGATTGTTGAAGCGATTAGCATTTTAATAATCAGAGAACGCAGAGAGAATTAACGAGTCGCGGCCTTCTGGAGAAACGAAAGATGCGGCACGTTATTACGCAATCAGTAAAGGGCCGGCCGAGCCGCTACGGCTTTAGATGAAGGGACGCTCTCGATTATCCCAAACACGTGGGCGAGTCCTTTTTACAGATCTCTCTTTTTCATCGACAAGCTCTCTTAGTCTCTCTATAGCGGGGGCGTCACACGTTTCCCTCCATTGCACGCACTTTGTTTTGCATGTAACACGCAGCGTGTCCGCGTTTCAGATTGTTTGGCTGTTGTTTCCGGCAGAAATCCTGCGGTCGCAGAAAAAAAAGTAAAATCGCAGGAACAGGTGGAATAAAAGGTACAGGTTTGGCGCTGCGCATCCATTCGGCTGCTTATGATGAATAGGGCCGATTGCGGAGCTGAAAGCTGCGCGAGGACTTTGAAAGAGCTGATTAATGGGCCTTGGCGCCTGAATTATGACTAATGCAAACAATTCGGAATGAAAGCAGGCGCTGGGTGAGAGGGAAGGAAAAAAAATAGCTAAAAAAGGAATAAATGAATGAAGGTAAATGAACAATCAGTGCAGCAAGACATTCCAGAATTCGAGAAATTTATTCGTGAAACAAGAGGCAAGTGTATGAGGACAGACAAAAAATGGCTAACATTCTCCTGCGATGAAAGACTCGATGTCAGTAAAAGTGTTTGAAATTAAAGCCGTCTTCAATTTTGTCCAAGGACACACGCAGCGAGGGGGCTGATCAGTTATTTGCATTTCAATCATGGTTACATTTGGGCTCCCTTATTTAATTAATACATTAATTAGTTCACTGTGATATTAGCTAATAAGAATTTTTTTTTTTCTTGTAATTGATGCATTAAAGCACAGGCCTCACGTATGCTTACATTTTCAGTTTTGGGAAGTATTTTTTGTGGGCTACTAATTAACAATCTAATTAACGATGTAACGTTCAAACATATTGAACTACTGATTGTCCACTTGTGTTTATATTTAGCGTTTTGAAATATGGAACAGAAACTTCACGATAATTGATTGTGTTGCGTTATAATTTATGAATGAATCAAATGCAAGGAAGCCTTTTTATTCCTCGAGCAGGTAACTCGTTACGATTTTGCTAACAAGCGATTTGTTTGTGATGTTCACACCATTATTGTGCGACTCTAAAAAGCTACTAAATCCTTGTCGGTCTGTACTCAACTAGCCTACTATTCATTTAAAACAGACGGAGAAAAATGATCCGCTCACTCACTTTTCTCTCTCTCATGAAGAGGGGCTACGCTGAAGATCATAGCAGTAAATCAACTCGGTTAGGATGACCCACAGGTGCAGCGCAAACCGGTAAAACACACACAGGGTCACGGGCTGAGCTCTATCAGCTCCAGGGATTGACAGGATCATGACATGGCAAGAACCATTTTTAAGGTGAGATGCTGTAAAAAAATATCATGCTTACATGATTTCGAGAGTGAAGTGTGTCAAGATGGAAAGGTGCAAGTGTTGCACACCGGTGTTTAGTCAACTGAGCTGACCTGAGGTTTACATGGATTATAAAAAATGCTGCACAACTCTAAGCATCTCCTGACAAATGACTTAGTATCCTTATAGATTTACTTCAGAGTTTATCCTAGTTTATGGGCTCATAGCTTTTTATTACATATGATCTTCGTTTCAGATTATATATATATATATATATATATATATATATATATATATATATATATATATATATATATATATATATATATATATATATATATATATATATATATATATATACATATATATATATTTTTTTTTATTATTTTTTTTCTTTTCAATTTAGTCACTTAGTGCCTGTTGTTACGATGTCAACGGATTAGCTAGTTCTCTATCAAAACCTCTAATTAGCATTTCATTTAGCTAGCATTAGCATACAACACATCCTACCTAATAAATAATCTAGCCCAGAATTGTGTTCCACTCTAGGATATAAAGTACCATTATGCACTATTCTAAAAAACAGTAAAAAAAAACCTTCACACCCTTCACATAAAAATAAAAATAAAAACCTCACCATATTATACTATTCATTTTAGTGTCTCATTTAAAACAGGACTTTTTTAATTGACATTTTTGAAGATTTTTATACATTTGTTAATCTATTTCTTAATTGGATGATACTCCTGTATATTATGTGTAGTAAAATCATTCCAATAAAAAGCCATGCCAAATACAGAAATATAAAACGAAAGACAATTTACAACAATTTGATTCTAAAGTTTGTAGCCGTATTATATTTTCAGACGAAAGCCAGAAAGAGAGATTTATAAATCCAGAACAGGCTAAGAACACTAACAAGCCCATGTTCAATGATTTTTACTCTTTGATACTGTATATATATATATATATATATATATATATATATATATATATATATATATATATATATATATATATATATAAAACATGAAAATCGTTCACATTTGATCTTAAATTAAAAGCTCGGAAGCAGGTATCAAAGTGCTTTTATAAATCCCCTATTAGAGGAACATATGTTTTACAAATCAACCGGATGAAAGTTTTGGATCTAACAGCTACCTGATTTCCATCATAACAATGTATCATCTCATATTTTTATACAGATACTTGGGGAGGGAAATGGTTTAATAATGTCTACGCAAGTGATAAATCGTGGAATCACTGTCCAACATTGGCAGCGTTGTAGATCGAATTAACGTGAGGTCTGAATCTGAATCTTATGATACAAAAGAAAAATGTTGAACAATTGATGAACTGGTTTCGTCAAGAAAAAGAAAGAAAGAAAGGAAGATGCATTTTTTACTTGTCACGTGTACTTTTACAGCACAGTGGAGTTCCCACTTCGCATATCCTTGCTATATACGGTCGGAAATGATACAGCACCCCTGGAGCACAGAGAGTTAAGGGCCTTGTTCAGAGGCCCAGAGTGGTAGTTTGGCGAAACCAGGGCACCCTTGACATTCCCATCAGTAACTCAGATCTTTAACCACTAAGCTTACACCTCCCCCAAACACCAGTTTATAGAATTATAAGTGGGTGTTATATCTAATAAAATTTCCAGTTAAAGGAGCTACTGGAGCTGAGCATCTCCACAGCAATGCAGTAGTGCTGCATTAAAGACATCACGTTTATTGTACATTAGGGTGCTATCCATCCCTGTTAGAGAGACGTTTGAGAGGACAGCGAGAATCAATACAGCGAACGGTATGAATAAAAAGATATTCTTTTCATAAAGTGAATAATTGAAGGTGATTTGGGTTAATATCGCTTGTATTGAAGTCGGTGAAATATTCTCATATCCGTCAGGCTCATGGCTTCACCTTCATAAAAAAATCGCGCCACTTCAGCAGGTCTTTTGAGGTTGTTCGGAGATCCGCCTCGCTCTCGCCTTCTTCCTCGATCTGTCACTCTATCTCTCTAATGGTGTCTAGGCTTTTCGCTTGTATCACCTTTTTTTGTCTCTTGTCTTGTCTTTTAGAGAGACTTCGGGAAGCTCCAGTTTTAAAAAAAAAAAATTACTAAATAAAAGAAAATCTTACCTGGTCGAAAGGTTCATTCTGCAGTTTACATCCCAGGGTTAAGAACTGAAAGACAAGAAAAATAGGGGAAACTGGTTAATTTATAAATCACCATTTCACTAACAAACATAAAAACGACAGCATTCACGGACAATCAGGACATCATTTACAAGTTACAGTTACACTTAATGGGCAATAGTATTGGGACACCTGCATTTGTCAGCCACATGGTTCTTCCCCAAACCACAAAGTTAGATTTTTTGATTTGGCACACAGTTGTATAGGATTTTTCCAGATATTTTCCCTTCACTTGGGACTAGGAGACCCAAACATGTTCCAGCACAACAATGCCCCTTTGCACAAAGCCAGCTCCATGAACATATGGTTTACATGGGTTGGCATGGAAGATCGACTGCTATAGAGCTTTACACTCGACTGGACACCTTTGCAATGAACCGGAACGCTGACTGCACCCCAGACCTCCTCACCTACATCAGTAAATGACTAAACTACATCCCTTGTGGATGAATGAGCACAAATCTCCACAATCACACTCCAATATCTAGTGGAACATCTTCCCAGAAGAATAAAGATTATAATAAAAGCAACTAAATGTGGAATGGGATGTTTAAAAAGAATAAATCTTATAGTCAAGTCCACATATTTTGTCTATATGATGTAAGCATAAACAAAACATCTTTTCCTCAATCTTCTTCACCTTCCACCTTTTGTAAACTGCATCTAAATATCTCTGTCTCTCTCTTTATATCCATCCATCTCTCTCTCTCTCTCTCTCTCTCTCTCTCTCTCTCTCTCTTTGTGCTTTATCTGTGTGCGGAGGAAAAAAAGTAACCTCAGCACATCCTGGGCAGCCGGATGGAGCGATAACCATAAAAATGTCACCAAAAGTCTCGCTTTCATTTGCATGCAGATTGGATTCGCCAGATTTACGCAAAGGTCGTGCGGAGAAGGTGAGGCTTTGTGAGGTGTGACCGGACAACGAGCCACGATGGCTACAGTCACTGTGCTCTGTCGAGCCTGACACTGCCATCATCACGGAAACATCACAATGCAGAGGTTATTGACGAGAGAGCGCGGGCGAGGAACATTGATTGTTTTGATAGGACTGGACGCATGGTCACATCCGACTGAGTTTTGACTGATTGAGAAAATATGGACGTTATTAAGGTAAAATGAGTGGACCAGTTCTTCAATGGTCACCTAGACATTAATCTTGTATATTACAAATCGAAAGAATAGAAGAAATGAAGTGAAAAAAATGCTTGAACAAATAGAAGTATGAAAGAAAGAGATATTGTAAATGCAGGATATTTTAATTAGGGCTTAGTCAAGCATCATGGTCCAATCAGAAGCATGTCAACAGCAGAAACTATTGTTATTGAGAGATGCTACAATATGAGCGATACATCTTTGGTATCTTTACATAAAGCACTTCAGAATAACCAAGTACATCTTCAATGTTCTTTCATTTATTTTATCTAACTCAAAAAAGAAGTATGAACAAAAAAAAAAAAAAAAAAAAAACTCATACAGTGGTCTTACCTTTAATATTAACTTTTTGTACTTTTAAATATTGTATCTTTAAAGTTATCTTTATAAGTTACATAAAAAGTTACAAAATGAATCGTACAAAATGTTTACCACTAAAGGTACAAGAAAATACAGTGTATCATCAAAAAGTTTCAAGATTAGTTTTGTAACACGTCAACAGATTAAGCAGCACGCACAGTCAGCATTAAACAGCACGCACAGTCACAGGGAGCACCAAACTTCATTAGTCAGTATGCCAAAAGGCATCGTCCTGTATACATTGGTAGCTGTGATTTCATCATGTACAACAAGTAATTAAAAAAAATCTGCCTCTGTTTTACATGATTCGGCAAGTTACGGCGATGCTGTAATGAGTCGCTTGAGATGTTATGAGTGGCATGCACGCTTCAAGAGCGGAAGAATATCACTGGAAAACGATGAGAGATCAGGAAGCACTCAGTCCCGGAAAATGTCAAAACCATTCGGCAACTTGTGCATGATAATCGCCGGAGAACAATCCACAACATTGCTGCCATTGTCGGTGTGTCATACAGAACAGTCCAGCAAACCTTGTGTGTGATTTGCACATGTGACATGTTGCTGCCAAGTACGTCCCCATGCTGCTGAACCAAGAGCAGAAGGAACACCCTGTCGAAATCCGCCAAGAACTCCGTCAGCGTTCCATTGATGACCTGTCCTTCATATCGAAGATCAAGCAAAAGTCCTCACAGTGGAAGAGCCCATTGTCTCCACGACCAAAAAATGTGAGGCACATCCGCAGCTTGACCAATGCATGCTCATAGTCTTTTCCAACATTTGTGGCATTTTGAATCAAGAATTTGTCCCCAGGGGCCAGACTGTCAACAACGAGTTCTACTGCCAGGTTCTAAGGTGTCTGAGGGAGGATATTTGGTAAAAGAGATGGAGCTAGTCTCTATACTTCTTGGTTCCACCTCACACTACCGGTATGCCTAAGGGAGTTATAAACAGCTAGCTAGTTAACGAGCTATCTACTTACACACCAATAACTAGGTTTCTTGCCTGATCAACTATTCAAATGCTTCAAAACAGTTCCAAACCTGCACTAGTTTGACTGAAGCATGCAATGACACCTACAAGATTGATATGAAATTATTATCTCTTTGATTCTACATTAAATTCCCAAATGTTGCCAGGAATAGTTCAGCTATCAGGAAAGTTCCACCTCCACCCACAAATCCACCGATGTGCCACAAAAACAGCTCTGACCAGTCGAGGCATGGGCTCCATGGTATCTGGCACCAACACGTGCGGAAAGTCTTTATTAGAGGTCAACCGATAGAGGATTTTATGATAACCGATTAATCAACCGATAAATCTTAAAATAGATTCTGGATAAAAACAAACATTCCACATAAAATAGAACTGAAAAGTAATACAACTTACAGTATGAAATAAACAATACTGAATCATTAAAATCATAGATGAAATCAATTATATAATTAAGAAATTATAAATAATAATCATAATATAACGCACTCCGTGCAGCATGCCTTCTCACATGGACAAAACAAATGGCCCATGTGCGTCAGTGATTGGCCTCTAGAGGCCGCTCTCATAATGACATAGGATGGGAAGCCAGGTAAAAACTGTTGTTATGGATTTTTGCAGATAGTTCCAACAGTTAACTATTGGTGCCTGTTTATTGCCAAAACCGATTAATCGGTCAGCCTCTAGTCTAATGCTTAATCAAATTGAATTTGGGCCTTGGCCGTCATTACGATTTGATTCCTGCTTTCAACAGATTTCCTTTTTGAACTGACTGTTTACTTGCTGCCTACTATATCCCACCTCTTCACAGGAGCAGCTGTAACAAGAGAATCGATGTTTTCTGATTTTCATTGCTGTTCAGACCTTCTTCAAGTAATAACGATAGCATTCCAAAAAGCATAACTGTATTGTTTCCCAAATAATATGTGTGTATACTGCATTATTGTCAGATTTTTTATGGTTCTGAAACCTGAGATCAGTTTCCAGACACCAGGCATGGCTTCATGAGCAAGCCTGGAGCCTGAGCCTCTGCACTGCTTCCTGTTTACTAGGACTGAGCCCTTGAGCAATGCCCTTAGGCACAAGTCTAGCTTTGTGTTTTGACCGTTGATATATTCTTTCAAGTGTCAGAACGAGTGTTGGAATATGAGAAGAGGAAAAGCAGTACATTTGGCTGTAAAGATTTCATGCAAATATTATTTTTGTCGTCTCGCCATATGAGCAGACAGTGGAAACAGAGCCAAATGCGGAATCATACTTGTAGAAACGAGCTTCGATGTTTGCCAGTTTAGTAATCAGCAAATGTGATGGGAATGTGCTACTGGGAAATATGGAAAACTAAAAAAAATAAATAAATAAACTCCCATCTGGTGAAAGAGAAAAGATTTACAAACACGAGTATCAAACCTGATTGGCCATGTTATTAGATATTTTAGTAACTACATGTGAAATTAAATATTGTACATATAATATTATATGTAAAGAGATGTATAGTACAGTAGTGGGTGATAATAATTTTGATGCAATAATAAAAATGTTTCTCTGGCATTTCTATTGTCTTCCAGAATTGATGTGTGTTTTTTTCGAGGGGGAATTGTACAAAGTGAAAACTGAGACATTACTTTTCCTTTCATGTCAGGCTTTGAAGCTGGAAATCAAGAGCTCATCTGAACATCTGTTTCTTGAATTGATTACTGCCTTGTCTAATCAAGGAGTTGTGCTGACATATTTATTTAACACAAAGATGGAAAAATCTCTGAATTATTTGGTCTGGAATGAACCCTCTGGTTCCCCCTCTCTCACCCAGCCCCACTGGGGCTGGACGCCATGGTGTAGATGTGGCTGAGGCTATGTCTATACGCCTTTCCCCCTATCGTGCTGCTCCCGGGAGAATCCGCCAGGAAGGAGTACGAGGTGGTAACTTTTTGGCCGGGCAGACCGTGGTTTACGGACCTGCTGTCCCTCCTCGAGGGACCTCCTTGGGAAATTCCTCCCAGGAGGGATCGCCTCTCGCAGGCGGGGGAACCCTAGTTTACCCCCGCCCAAAGTTATGGAATCTATGGCTGTGGCCCCTGAGGGGGCACAGTTTCTAGCAGCTGGTCTCTTTAGTGAGGTAGTTGAGACCATCTTCCATTCCAGAGCTCCCTCCACAAGGAGGTCATAGCCCGCTAGATGGCAGCTGTTTAGCACTGTGAGCATCACCAGTTAGACCCAGTCAACTGCTCGGTTGGTTCAATTCTAAAGTTCTTGCAGGAACAGTTTGCCAGAAGGTTGGCCCCGTCCACCCTAAAGATTTACGTGTCCGCTATCGCGGCTTATTGTACCCAGTCGCTGGGGAAACACCCTCTCATGACACGTGGCACCTGATGGCTGAGGCCCGGGATACAACCCAGAGTGCCTGTGTGGGATTTGGCCGTTGCGTTGGCTCTATCTGAACCCCCCTTCGAGCCTTTGGCCGAGATGGCCCTTAGATACCTGTCAGTAAGGACCGCCTTTCTTTTGGCGATATGCTCCCTTAAGAGGGTCGGGGACCTACATGCTCTGTCTGTGGCCCCGTCTCTCCTGGAGTTTACCCCTGTGCCTTTCTCTACCCTAAACCTGGGTATGTGCTTAAGGTGCCTATGGCTCACTTACAACCTGTAAGCAATAAGCAATAAGCAGACTCTCAGCAGATGGATAGTGGATGCCATTACCACATGTTATGAGTCCTCTGGTCTTCCCACTCCTTTCAGAGTCAAGACTTAATCAGTATGGCGGCCTCTACAGCCTGGTCCACAGGGGTTCCCCTACAGGACATATGCAACGCTGTGGGCTGGTCCACCCCTTTAACCTTCGTCAGGTTTTACGACCTCGACGTCAGAGCCACTCTTGGCTCCTTTGCCCTACATGCTGGTGGTGCTCAGACACACTAGGCAGGGACTAGTCAGTGTGGCATGATTGGACACTTATTCGCAAACCGTTTTGACGCAGCTCGAGTTCCTGAAAGGGAACGTCTCTAAGTTGCGTATGTAACCCTAGTTCCCAGAGGAAACTAGACGGTGCGTCAACAGGCTATACTCCCTGCATCCCTGCGACGCTTACCTTCTATTTTTCAGAAGTTAATGTCGCTACCATCGCTCAGCCATTTTGTAGATTCCTGGTTTACGCAACGTTGTCCGCTGATGACGTCACGACTTGCCTGTTGGCCGGATTTCACACGTGATTCAGAGCGTGGACAGTGCAAGACATTCCCAAAGCGATTCGACGCAGCGTTTCGATGCAGTGTCTCGTTCCCTCAGGGATCTAGGGTTACATACGTAACCTAGAGACGATGTTCTTTCAGGCAGAACATTACAAACTGGACAGGACATATGCAACGCTGTGGGCTGGTCCACCCCTTTAACCTTCGTCAGGTTTTACGACCTCGACGTCAGAGCCACTCTTGGCTCCTTTGCCCTACATGCTGGTGGTGCTCAGACACACT
The DNA here is from genome assembly GCF_014805685.1 of Silurus meridionalis. NCBI lineage: Eukaryota > Metazoa > Chordata > Actinopteri > Siluriformes > Siluridae > Silurus > Silurus meridionalis. Next base: position 8,506,718 of record NC_060911.1, on the reverse strand, counting down.
AGGCAGGGACTAGTCAGTGTGGCATGATTGGACACTTATTCGCAAACCGTTTTGACGCAGCTCGAGTTCCTGAAAGGGAACGTCTCTAAGTTGCGTATGTAACCCTAGTTCCCAGAGGAAACTAGACGGTGCGTCAACAGGCTATACTCCCTGCATCCCTGCGACGCTTACCTTCTATTTTTCAGAAGCTAATGTCGCTACCATCGCTCAGCCATTTTGTAGATTCCTGGTTTACGCAACGTTGCCCGCCGATGACGTCACGACTTGCCTGTTGGCCGGATTTCACACGTGATTCAGAGCGTGGACAGCGCAAGACATTCCCAAAGCGATTCGACGCAGCGTTTCGATGCAGTGTCTCGTTCCCTCAGGGATCTAGGGTTACATACGTAACCTAGAGACGATGTTCTTTCAGGCAGAACATTACAAACTGATTTATACTCTTAAGTTTACCCTTGTGAGTTGTTCTCTTTAATTTAGACCACTAGACTCCAAAAGGATTCAAATCCAGAGATTAAGACTGCAATACAATTTTACTGTGTTCATGTGGATTTACAGTGACTTCCTGTGAGATTAATCTATTAAATTGTTTGAATCTCCTGCAGATCTGATTGTCTCTAATGTTAATTGTAACTATTTTCTAAAGAGCTTTTTGGACTTTATTACAGTATAAAAAACAGTGTAAAAACAACGGCCCATGTGCATGAGTAATTGGCCTCTAAAGGTCACTCTCGTAATGACATAAGCCGGTAAAAACTATTGGTATGGATTTTTGATGATAGTTCCAACAATTAATCTATTAAAATGATTGTACAATATTTCATTGTACCAACATGGGCGAATTTATAGTAATATCTAGCCGAACTAAAACAACATGCACATTTTCATGTTTTGAATCTCAAAAATAAACTATAAACTACATAATAATAATAATAATAATAATAATAATAATAATAATAATAATAATATCATTTAAGGATCATTTACTTTGACCAAACAAATATATGAAATCCTACCTTACCATTAATACCAGATTTACACACTTTTGACACCTGGAAAGTTTGTTTCTCCAGTTAAAATACTTTTCCAGGATGCTTGTTAAACTTGCAAAAGGTGTTCTTCACTCTCTGAATAAGACTTACAGAACTTTAGACGTACGCTTCAGGTCATTGCCTTGTTTTATGGTGGTCGGTTCCAATGAGCCGCAGTCCAGATGAACCTGCATGGTGAAGTATGGAATGGTAGCCATGTTTGTTCAGGTTTCCTTTCACCTGGAATAAATGTCCAACCTTCCCTGCACCAAAACAACCCCAAACCATTAAGCTTCCACCTCCATGTTTGACTGTGGGTGCAAGGAAGTCTGCTAACAACTTGTCTGTCTTACATAAGTTTTGTTCGAGCCAAAAATGTCAAATTAGGAGTCACCAGTCCAAATAAATGTCTCCCAGTCATTCACTGTCCATTTCTTATATGGTTTTGTCTTTTACAGTGGGGCAGTATTTAGTTAGCCACCAATTGTGCAAGTTCTCACACTAAAAAAGATGAGAGAGGACTGTAATTTTCTGTAAGTCTCCACAAGGTTTTTACACACTGTTGCTGGAAGTTTGGCCCATTCCTCCATGCAGATCTCCTCTAGAGCAGTGATGTTTTGGGGCTGTCGCTGGGCAACACGGATTTTTAACTCCCGCCAAAGATTTTTTATGGGGTTGAGATCTGGAGACTGGTTAGGCCACTCCAGGACCTTGAAATGCTTTTTACGAAGCTACTCCTTCGTTGCCCGGGCGGAGTGTTTGGGATCATTGTCATGCTGAAAGACCCAGCCACGTTTCATCTTGAATGCCCTTGCTGATGGAAGGAGGGTTTCACTCAAAATCTCACGATACATGGTCCCATTCATTCTTTCCTTTACACGGATCAGTCGACCTGGTCCCTTTGCAGAAAAACAGCCCCAAAGCATGATGTTTCCACCCCCATGCTTCACAGTAGGTATGGTGTTATTTGGATGCAACTCAGCATTCTTTCTCCTCCAAAAATGACAAGTTGAGTTTTTACCAAAAACTTCCTTCCATTGGGATTCTCCCAATCCTCTTCTGGATCATCCAAATGCTCTCTAGCAAACTTCAGACGGGCCCAGACATGTACTGTCTTAAGCAGGGGGACACGTCTGGCACTGCAGGATTTGAGTCCCTGGTGGCGTAGTGTGTTACTGATGGTAGCCTTTGTTACTTTGGTCCCAGCTCTCTGCAGGTCATTCACTAGGTCCCCCCGTGTGGTTCTGGGATTTTTGCTCACCGTTCTTGTGATCATTTTGACCCAACGGGGTAAGATCTTGGAGCCCCAGATCGAGGGAGATTATCAGTGGTCTTGTATGTCTTCCATTTTCTAATAATTGCTCCCACAGTTGATTTCTTCACACCAAGCTGCTTACCTATTGCAGATTCAGTCTTCCCAGCCTGGTGCAGGTCTACAATTTTGTTTCTGGTGTCCTTTGACAGCTCTTTGGTCTTGGCCATAGTGGAGTTTGAAGTCTGACTGTTTGAGGTTGTGGACAGGTGTCTTTTATACTGATAACGAGTTCAAACAGGTGCCATTAATACAGGTTACAAGTGGAGGACAGAGGAGCCTCTTAAAGAAGAAGTTACAGGTCTGTGAGAGCCAGAAATCTTGCTTTTTTTATAGGTGACCAAATACTTATTTTCCACCATAATTTGCAAATAAATTCTTTAAAAATCAGACAATGTGATTTTCGGGATTTTTTTTTCTCATTTTGTCTCTCATAGTTGAAGTGTACCTATGAAAATTACAGGCCTCTCTCGTCTTTTTAAGTGGGAAAACTTGCACAATTGGTGGCTGAATGAATACTTTTTCCCCCCACTGTACCTATTCTGTTGCATACAAACAGGCATATGTCTCAAGAACCATAAAAGTCTCTGTGTTTCCACACTTTTGACAGGCACTGTATAAATTCAATTCAATTTCAAATCATTGTTATTTGTAGAGCACTTTTAACAATGGACATTGTCTCAAAGCAGCTTTACAGAGATAAAGATGTAATAAAAGAATGTATAAGTTTGTCTTTTATAATTTTATGTGTCCCTAATGAGTGAGTCAGTTTTTAGCTGTGGGAAGAAAAAACTCCCTGAGATGGTATGAGGAAGAAACCTTGAGAGGAACCTGACTTGCTAACATGCTGATGTGTCCATGAATTAATTTCTGTTTCTCCTTTTTGTTTTGTAGCTCAAAAATTTTGTAGTTAAATCTTCTCAAATCATAGAATGGAGAAAGGATTATGAGAGGACTTACTTTCCAAATACACGTATTATTATTATTATTATTATTATTATTATTATTATCTGTAAAAAATGCAAAGTCATTTAATTTGAAAAAAAAAAAACCTTTGGTTAACATATTAGGTGGTGTGACACAGTACAGTATATAAAAGTGTTTGAGAGATTGACCTTGTGAGGACATGTATGTATGAGTGTGTGTGTGTGTGTGTGTGTGTGTGTGAGACAGCACCACTCGTCATCACACACTCTACACCTCCTCATCATTCCTATTCTAGCCGGTGAATAGCACTCTGATTTGCTTGTCTGGACGCTCTGTAAACACACACTGAGCATGCTCAGAGGAGAAGATCCGATTGACATAATGATGCGACTATATTTTTAGCTACCAGAAACGCTCGTTTACACGTAACATGTGATTTGGATGTGACAAATGTGCCTATTTCAACTAATAATACTAAAAAGTGGTGAAAATCAGTTCAAGTTCTAGATCCAAATCCAAAATATCCCGTTATGCTCGGACAAACTGTGTTCGATCATCTGAGCAGTTGTAAAAGAGATTATCATGCGATCATAATGCCCAGTATTGCTCTGTATAATGAGAACAAGAGCGGTCCGTGATCTGACCCCTGGGGAACTGTTGAGGAAGTGAGGTGATTAAACTGAATCTCTCCAGGAGCCGTGGTAGCATTGATCCTGTAACTACCGGGTCAGACAGGAGCTCCTGATGTTAAGTCAGCAAAAGCGAGATAAGAATCTGGTGATTTCACAGTATCAAAGGGCAGCTAACAGGCTGAAAAGGATGGACGCTGAGGACACAATTTTTCCCCTGGCTCTCTTTTCCACAACAAAACAACAACTCGCAGGAATTCCAAATAGGATAAAGAGATTTGTGTTGATGTTATCCAATCATTAGAAAGAACGAATGGCTGATTCCCAAATGTAGCAATCTGAGTACTTGTTTGAGGAAACAACGGCAATTCTCTGGTAGAACATTGTATAATATGCGAAGAAAAGTATTTCGCTATTACTAGTCTTTCATATATGTAGTACTTTTTAACAAATGCATATCGGGGCCCACCACCTCTCTCTCTCTCTCTCTCTCTCTCTCTCTCTCTCGCTCTCTCTCTCTCTCTCAATTCAATTCAATTCAGTGATTGCTGACATGACTGTCCCAGTGCTTAGATAGCAGCCAAAGCAATAAAAACGACAAATACACTGGACAAACATTATCTGCATCTGTAACACACACACAAGTTTTGCTTCAAGAGGCGAGAAAAAAAGAATGAGTGTGTATAAAAGGAAGAGGGAAATTGGCAGAAAGAGAAAGAAAGAGAAAAAGAGAGAGAGAGAAAGAGAGAGAGAGAGAAAGAGAGAGAGTGAAATAGTGACATCTCTGCCATCTGCTGTCTAAAAGTAGCATATAACATGCACTCAAATTATGTGCTTTAATTCCCAAAGTGGTGACGTCGTTATACTCCATTTAGATAAGCACAAAAAATAAGTTTTTTTCGGAAGTTGAAGGACTAAACATCAGATTTGTCCTGCTCCACATTCATTAGATTTATTTTCATAAGAGATCTAATCATTCGTATCATTTATTCATATACATTTTCGAAAGAAAACCATTACAGAAACTAAACAAAAAATAAATAAATAATACATCACAATCATGGAAGTTATTTATTTTTTTAAGTTAGAATTTCAATGAGTGTCAAAACAAACAGCAATTAATTAATAATTGATTAATTTAAATAGTCGAAAAGAGAGAGAGAGAGAGAAAGAGCGAAAGAGAGAGAGAGAGAGAGAGAGAGAGAGAGAGAGAGAGATGTGAATAGAAAAACATGACGGACCTGATGCTTAATCTTCATGGACCGAATGTGAATTTGATTCGAAGGTATATACTGCCATCTAGTGGACAAAACGGAAAACACCGCTGCGCTTAACTTTGACAGTTCACACTGTTTTAACTTTTCATTTCTGTATTTATTATCATGAATTTCTAATGAACTTGTACGGGGCATTTAATTAGGAAACTGATAACATAGCTGCTGTTGAACTCGGTGTGTGTGTTGTTTGTGTGCACACTTCAACTGGGGTTTAATATACGAATTTATTACTTTTTACTTTTCTCGATTTCCAAAATCCCAACACCCACCATCAGCTAATAAACATCAAGATTTGCATGATGTCAATTGAGAAACACTGTACAACACACACGGTCCACCATCAGCTGTGTGTAAACTACTTCAGAAGCTGCGGTTGGTTTTACGTTATGAAATGTATTTAATGCATAATTGAATGGATTCTAAGCTTTTTAATGAATTACCATTTATTTGTTTTTTTTACTTTCTTTAGTTTGAGAAGTTGCATGCAGTAAAATCTAAATATGGCTTGTATGGAACTTCTACTCAATGTGTCCTCTTTAAAACTCTATAACCCACATTACTTCCTGCCTCCTACTCCTCTAACATACACCATAACACACACCTGAGGCCTTCTAACTGCAGCCGATCATTCGACATCATGACTCTGAAACTCAAACATTTCAAAAGTAAGAAAGAAAGATAGAAAGTATGAAAGAAAGAAAGTTTAAAGGATGGTGTGTACATAATCCACCATCCAAACCTTTTCATCTGTGTGTTGCTACTGTATATAATGTACAGAGTGAATTTCTGATAAACTTGTAAAAGGCTTTTTAATGCTGATAACAAGGCTGTTCCCGGTCATGTTTACATCACCGACTCCCTCTGTCTCGTCCAGGTTAACCACAAACTTCTTGTTGCCTTCTGCCCTGCTCATGATTAGCTTCGTAAACTAGCCTTCGTCTGTGGTGTGTGAGAGTCAGGAAATGATACACCAGTGGTAGATTGAAAAAACGCACAATAATAATTTGTTGACGGGATAAAAAACGGAGCGCAGCAAGAAGAAAAAATATTGATCATGTTACCAAATAGATTCAAACTAACGTAGCGAGACTGTTTTGAAAATGTAAGAAGTAGAAAGTACAGATATTTGTGTCAAAAATGTAATGAGTGAAAGTAAAAAGTTAAATAAAATGAAAAATAAATCAATAGTGAAGTAAAATACTGATACCAGAACATTCTACTTAAGTACAGAAACAAAGTATTTGTCCCTCCTTATTTCCCACCTTTGTGTGTGTGTGTGTGTGTGTGTGTGTGTGTGTGTGTGTGTGTGTGTGTGTGTGTGTGTGTGTGTGTGTGTATTAAGAGTTTGTGGAGTGATTGAGCTGTTTCAGAGTGGGATGTGAAAGTTGTGTATAAGATTAGGGGAAGGTTGTGTATCAGAGTGGGGTCTGAAAGTTGTGTATCAGAGTGGGGTATGAAAGTTGTGTATCAGAGTGGGATGTGAAAGTTGTGTATCAGAGTGGGATGTGAAAGTTGTGTATCAGAGTGGGGTGTGAAAGTTGTATATCAGAGTGGGATGTGAAAGTTGTGTTTCAGAGTGGGGTATGAAAGTTGTGTATCAGAGTGGGATGTGAAAGTTGTGTATCAGAGTGGGGTATGAAAGTTGTGTATCAGATTGGGATGTGAAAGTTGTGTATCTGAGTGGGATGTGAAAGTTGTGTATAAGAGTGGGGTATGAAAGTTGTGTTTCAGAGTGGGATGTAAAAGTTGTGTATCAGAGTGGGGTCTGAAAGTTGTGTTTCAGAGTGGGATGTAAAAGTTGTGTATCAGAGTGGGGTCTGAAAGTTGTGTTTCAGAGTGGGATGTGAACGTTGTGTATCAGAGTGGGATGTGAAAATTGTGTATCAGAGTGGGATGTGAAAGTTGTGTTTCAGAGTGGGATGTGAAAGTTGTGTATCAGAGTGTGAAAGTTGTGTATCAGAGTGGGATGTGAAAGTTGTGTATCAGAGTGTGAAAGTTGCGTATCAGAGTGGGATGTGAAAGTTGCGTATCAGAGTGGGATGTGAAAGTTGTGTATCAAAGTGGGATGTGAAAGTTGTGTATCAGAGTGGGGTATGAAAGTTGTGTATAAGAGTGGGATGTGAAAGTTGTGTATCAGAGTGTGAAAGTTGTGTATCAGAGTGGGATATGAAAGTTGTGTATCAGAGTGGGATGTGAAAGTTGTGTATCAGAGTGGGATGAAAGTTGTGTATCAGAGTGGGATGAAAGTTGTGTATCAGAGTGGGATGTGAAAGTTGTGTATCAGAGTGGGATGTGAAAGTTGTGTATCAGAGTGGGATGTGAAAGTTGTGTATCAGAGTGGGATGTGAAAGTTGTGTATCAGAGTGAGATGTGAAAGTTGTGTATCAGAGTGGGGTATGAAAGTTGTGTATCAGAGTGGGATGTGAAAGTTGTGTATCAGAGTGGGATGTGAAAGTTGTGTATTAGAGTGGGATGTGAAAGTTGTGTATCAGAGATGGATGTGAAAGTTGTGTATCAGAGTGGGATGTGAAAGTTGTGTATTAGAGTGGGATGTGAAAGTTGTGTATCAGAGTGGGATGTGAAAGTTGTGTATTGGAGTAGGATGTGTATGTATGTATGTATTTATTTTTGTAAGTATGTGTGTATATATATATATATATATATATATATATATATATATATATATATATATATATATATATATATATATATATATATATATATATTTGCTCTATGAACTATAACCTAATTAGATAGATAGATTTTTGATTAGTGAACGTGTAGTACATGATCACCTCTAAAGCGATCCTGGTAAAGAGGAAGTGAAATAGCTGCAGAAACCTTTGGATGATCTGATGCAAATCAGCCTTTGCGTGAAGCTGCAGAATGTTCTAATCAAAGTGAATGAAGTGCTCCAGCGGCTCGGCTCAGGGTGATGGATGGCGTTGCGCAGTGGCAGAAGGTCAGAGTGTTGATGAGAACGAGCTACAGATCAACGCGCTTACCAACATTCAGGGTAATCAAACAGCTCTGGACTGTACACGGGATTATACAATCCAGCTCCAGGAAACACTCCCTGCACACTGGACTTTGATTTCAGGCAAAGTGTAATATATTTACATGTGTGTGGAATGAAAAGAAATATAGCTAAAATAATATCAGCTGACCCTCTTTTAGCATTTGTGACTCTCTCTCTCTCTCTCTCTCTCTCTCTCTCTCTCTCTCTTATCCTGTATTAGAACAGATAATTAGTTTAATTAAGATCAGATGTAATGAGTCCTATCCAGCCTTATTGGAGAACGGTTCAAGGTGGCGCAGCGGCGTAGATACTCTTTTTTTTTTTTTCCTGCTGAGAAATCAATGAGCTCATCCAGAATTAAATGAAGCTTGAAATGGAAGAGCTGGGGAGAAGATATATATATATAAAAAAAAAACACCAGCACAAACAGCTTGATTATTGTTGCTGTTGTCTCCTAAAAAGCTGTTTTAATATGCGCCTGCTACCTGCACGATTCTAATCCCCGTATTGCACTGAAGAGTCAAGTGCTCAGATGGGATTTTAATGCTTGTGAGGGTTTTTTCTGCTCACCATTTGGCAGTTAATAAGCACTTCTGTAACGATTCTATCAGGAAAAGTGTTAGTACGGGTTCCGTGTGAGAAATCCAGACACGCCCCAAATAAAAATGTTAATGAGTGCATTTCGAACCTTTTTTTATTAATCAGATTTTGTGTTCTCTGAAAATACACAGATCTCAGAATTATATCTCGAAGCCCTGATTTTCTACCAAACGCATTTAAACCCTTTATATAATTAGGTGCAAAGTAGATGATAGATACAGTTGAATGAGTTGAACAACGGGTGGTGTTAAAGAGGGGTGGGGTGTGTGTGGGGGGGATCGGGTGTGCCCTGGTCAGTCTGACGATTAAAGCTCTTTATATAAATAATAGCATTCACTCACCCAGAGCGCAGACACTTCTGATCGGGTCATGTTTGGGTCATGACGATGTTAAACCTTCAGACACACACACTTCTCACAACACACATGCCCCCAAGAGGGTGTGAACCTTAATGAGCCCACCTGAGAGATTAAGAGATCAAGAAAGAGAAAGAGCGAGAGAGAGAGAGAGAGAGAGAGAGAGAGAGAGGTGTTAATTGTCTCTAAATTAATAATCTTAATTAATATGTCAATTTAATTAGTTATTTTAGTTCTTAATTTGTTAAAGAGGTGCCAATAAGTAATTAACAATTATTAATATAAAAAATCTATTATTATTATTATTATTATTATTATTATTATTATTATTATTATTACAGTAATCCCTATTTTCATTTTGTACATTTCAATTCTACACACTTTATTAAACAACAGTATTAAACCATAATGATAACTGTTGCAATAACATGAATATGGAAGTGTAATTTTCAGCGGTGCCATAAGATGTAGAAAATGTAAAACTAAACACAGCGTAAGCATAAACTGACGCGTAATCATTGACTGCCAAATTATACACGCTGTTTCCAATCCAATTTCACAATAATCCACTAAACATCCATTTTTTAAATAACCTTAGTTTTTCTTACTATTTATTTATTTTTTTTACTAAAATTATACAGCACCAAATATCAAGCTGCTGAAATTACTGGAATTCACACTGCTTGAAAACTGAAAAACCAAGGGCGTGCTTAGTCCTTATTATTATTATTGTCAATAAAGTGAGAATACAATAACCGAGGGCTTATATTATATTGTTAAATAGTTACCGTAACTACTATTAAGCGCACCAAAATATAAGCCGTACCCACTGAATTTTACAAAGATTTTTATTTTGAACATAAATACGCCGCACCTGTCTATAAGCCGCACCTGTCTATAAGCCGCACTGTCTACAATGAAACTAATGAACTTTACACAGGCTTTAATGAAAAACAGTGTCTGTTACACGGCTTGTATCTAAACAGAAGCCTACCAAGAAAGTAATTGTTCACTGTCTTCCTCCTTCCTTTCACAACTATTTCTCTCGTGAGTTTATCTTTTGGCATCGTTGTGCGTTTAAAAATCAGCATCAGTGAAGCTTTTCTCCCGATGCTGTGCAGCTCAGAACACAGGTGAAGTGTGTTTTTTCATGCCCGGTCAGCAATTTCATTGGTCTATTGTTATGGGGCTCAGTTTTTTGGCATGAAGTTTGTGAAACCGGGAAGAACCCAGGAAAAATCCATAAATTAGCTGCGTCGTTGTTTAAGCCGTGTGGTTCAAAGCGTGGGAAAAAAGTAGCGGCTTATAGTCCGGAAAATACGGTGTATCCTATATATTGTTTAAGCAATTTGATTGGATCGCACATTACTGCACCTGGTCAAGAAAGTAAAAAAAAAATAAAAAATACATCCTGACTTAAACCTGAATTGTCTTAATGTGTGTCCCTGTAACATTTTAAAATAAAATCTTGATATATCTTTGATATTTCTTATAATAATAGCATGAAGCAAAAAAAATAAGAGTATATCATATTATTCACTAAATATCATTGGGTTAGTATTATTAATTGAGCACTCAGAGTTTGTGCTCTAGTCTGTGCTCTACTTTCCTTCTGCCCTACTGCATTTTACATCCTTGCAGTTATATTAAATATAAACTGATCTCGTTTTCTAGATCAATACTCTCAATCCGAGGCGCTTAATAAACTTGTAGAGAGAGTTATAATCTCGCAGTTTACTATCTCACCTGTTTCCAGTTTGCATTTCAATCTCGTCTTCTCAGCCTGCGAGTGCAAGCAGTTTACCTTCAATTTCTGAGGATAACCTCGGACCAAGGTCCAGAGGAACATATACAACATGCTGATAAATGTTTGTGGACACCTGACTGTAAACAAGTGTGCTTTTTGAACATTTCATTCCACATGGAGTCCCTATTTGCTGTTCTGGGAACCTCCACTCTTCTGGGAAGATGTTCCATTAGATTGTAGAGTGTGCTTGTGCTCATTCATCTACAAAAGTGTTAGTAAAGTCAGGTGTTGATGCGTGTGAGGAGGCGTGGGTTGCCGTTCCAATTCATCCCAAAGGTGTTAAGTAGGGGTGAGGTAAAAGCTCTAGATCTTCCACTCTAACGCATGTAAACTGTATCTTCTGGCTTTGTGCATATTGTCATGTTGGAAAAGGTTTGGGTCTCCTAGTTCATGTGAAAGGAAAATTTCATGCTAACACATTGAAAGACTTCCGATACAATTGTGTGCGTCCAAATTTGTGTTACCAGTTTGGGAAAGAACAACATATGGCTGGAAAAGTTAGGTATCTATATACAGTAGTGTCCATATGGTGTGTTATTTGCACACATGCAACACAATGTATTGAGGTGTTTGGGGAAGCTTTAAGACATAGTGTAAGTACATAAATACACTTTAATTCAGAAGCAAGGAGTTTTAATCACCATTTATTTAGTTTTAAAATCATATCTGTAAATCTGCATTGAGAAAATCGCTTGCAAAGATGTAAGCACATACACCAATGCTGATGTGACAATTACATAACAAATACATATGTAATCCTCTATTTTACCTTCGTTCTGTATTCACTGTGGTGATAATTTACAGTAAGTTTTGAGTTATAAGATATAAAGTATAACAGCATTTCTGTATAAATATCAAGTCATTCCTAGGAGTTCTAAGCACTCTGAAATGCCTTATTTAGGTCTATATTTAAAAGCTACCTGATTGCTTTTTTTATGGAAATGCTATCATTTATCCATCAAATATGAGAGGTGCTCGCCCACAGAGCGTCTTTCAGCCACACACACTCCTCTGCTCCGACAGCAGGAACTTTTCGCTAAATGTCATCAGAGGTTAAAGCTGGACCAGGCAAAATCTACCTATTTATCTATCGGTCTGTCTGCTGAATTTTCATACGGTGCCATATGGTTAAATGCAGTTCCAAAATATTCGTGGCAGGGGCATAACCCACACCGAGCTATAGACTTAAAAATGCATTACGAATGATTCTAGCTCCTGCTGAGCTGAAACTTCAAAGCACAATGTAAATCGAGTCTGTTCTAAAGAGGAAGAAGAAATCATTTGCAGCCTCATAACAACACATGAATAGATCAGAATCTGATTTGCATAAATTCGACTCGTATTCAGTACTGAAGTTCTTTAATCGAGAAACAAACTCGGTTAACGTGCTTGCTGGCGTCCCGAGACAATGTGTGTACGTGTATGCAAGTGTGCATGCGAGAACGTGTGGAAACGTCAATTAGATCGAATGCTAGTTCAAACGGAAATAACAACGTTTGAAGATAAACATCTGGATGAGGAGGTTGTGTGCTCAGTTCTTGCTTTAAGGTCAGCATTAAATAACATTTTGAGCAAATGGTTCAGGTTGTGTTATTTGACATTTGGGCATAAATATGTTACATTAAGAGACCGTGCTTTTGCTGACATTTACTGCCTCGGAAACATGCGATGTTCGATCTTACCGGGGCGAAGCAGGATGACTCGGCTGAGCTGCTCCGGCTAGAGGAATGAAATGATAAAACTCCTCAGAATTTCCCTGAAACATGACAGAGAGACAAAGAGAGAGAGGCATAACGTGTTAGAACATTTGACCTGTCAATATCCACATCTTATTAACGTGCTTTTAAATCAGCCCCCGGCAGCTTTCGTACATGGTCCAAGAACAGATACATAATAAAGAAAGCTCACACTTGGCTTTTCACAATGTTCACCTCACACAATCACCGTCATCCAAATCATCGAGTCAAGATTATATAGAGCAAAAGATGGGGAAATTAGTGATATATCTGATGTTTAGGTGAAAGATTTAAGGCAAAGCTAGAAACCAAGTAGTTCAGTGCAAAAAAAAAAAACTTAATGTCAAGCCTCAAAAAAATTAATAAAAAAAGGAATTGTGCAAACTAGCTTGTAATACAACCATGATGCAACTCAGCACACCAAAGAAGCTTTTTACCTGTGGCCATCAAACTGTATAACTCCGCCATTTGTGTGTTAAACAGCTGGACCATGATATACATAAAGGCTTATAGATATAGTTATAAAGTTTAATGCCACACTTAAATTAAGACTGTAGGAAGAACATTACTTATAATCACACACTCCAGAGATCATGTTAGTTCTCACTCTCCAGTGTTCTGTATTGTTGAAAGATTTATGATGTCACCCAAATGAGGATGGGATCCCTTTTGAGTCTGGTTCCTCTCAAGGTTTCTTCCTCATAACATCTAAGGGAGTTTTAAATACACACCATTCACCTTGACTGTTGATTTCTGTAAAGCTGCTTTGAGACAATTTCTGTTGTGAAATGCGCTATAGAAATAAACTTGACTTGACTTAAATAATGTTAACGTCTTGGGCAATTATGTACAATAATTTCAGTGCACTAATACTACTACTACTACTACTACTAATAATAATAATAATAATAATAATAACAATTGTCACGTGTATAACTAGTATAACTGTCATTGTTTTTCGGCCATCTGTTTCACTGCTGTTACACATTTGCTATTTCATTTCATGCTACTACACATTTTGTTTAACTTCATTCAATATATAACTTAATAAGTATATTTTATTTCAATTTGTCATATCTTATTTTACTTTTAATCTTTACTTTAATTTTACTGTGAGCAACTGCATCCCAACAATTTCCCTATAGGATTAATAAAATATTCTGTTTCTGATTGTAAAGCGAATGCAGTCATGAACACGTTCGAGCGAATCCTGAATGTGTGTGATTCATGTTTAGTTATAAACCTTAGAAAGTTGACCGTACTTGTGATTTTGCTGTACAATAAGTCAGGAAATAATTGTGGGACACAGGTTTAAATCTGGGGAAAAAACATATTGTAGCTGAAGATACAGTAGTAACTTTACACAGCTGCCATCTTGGATGATTGGAATTGTTTTTGTTAGTGAAGTTCAGGATTCAGAAGGCTTTTCAGAAAGATTGCTCATGTAGTTTATGGTGTTATAGGAAATGTTACATTTTTTTTTAATAGTAATCTCAACTTGATTAAAGTTCACCTTGGACGTTTTGGTGACAAGGTGAGGGAGGCAAGATTGAGATGGTTTGGAGATGTGCAGAGGAGGGATATGAGTTATATTGGTAGAAGAATGCTGAGAATGGAGCCACCAGGAAGGAGAAAAAGAGAAAGGCCAAGGAGGAGGTTCATGGATGTGGTGAGGGAGAACATGCAGGTAGTTGATGTGAAAGAGGCAGATGTAGAGGACAGGGGGGGTATGGAGACGGATGATCCACTTTGGTGACCCCTAATGAGAGCAGCCGAAAGAAGAAGAAGAATCTCAACTTGATTAAAAACCTAAAACAATGGCAAACAATAATCTGAATATTTAAGCATGTATTTAAAAAAGATCTCACATACATCAGTACCTAAAAATTCTCCACAAGCACACTAAAATCTAGTGGAACTTCTCAGAAAAGTGGAGTTAATTATTATGGGGACTGGGAAATGGAATGGCACATGATCAGGTGTCCACAAACGTTTGTAAATATACAGTAGTGTATATTCGATATAAAGAAGCGAAAGCTGGATATCAGTCATATGTGGAATGTTTGAATACGTTTCATCGAGTATAACATTGTGCATTACTTCTACAGAACCTGATTCAAGAATTTGCAAACTTAATTAACCGAATCAATCAGACGAATCGAACATCTCAAGTGTAATCGTACCATCTTCACTGTCGTGAATCGATCGCTAAGCTGTGGCAGTGGCAGCAGCTGCGACTCGTACATGGAAAAGTGTTCATTTGGCCGTAATGTCTGCGGGGAAGCGAATTGATTTGCTGATCGACTGAGCAGAACTGCACTGACCCCATGCGAGTCCAGATCCAAACAATCAATGGCGAAGTACTCCAAACAAGCTTACGCTAAAGCCACTCGCTCCTAGCCTCAAGTAATCGATAGTGGACAATGGTGGAGAGCGAAACGTAGATATGGAGATAATGCTTCTATACGCTTTCAGAACAAAGCAGTCGATGTGAAAGGGGGGGGGGTAAGAAAAAGTAAGAAAAACAGGAACTGAGCATTATACCTTATTCATTTATTTTTCTTCAAGTGCCTCATTACCTTCTTATTATCTCTCGAACTGTATAGTCGATATACACTTGACTATTTTTACGTTTATTTTTTATTTTTTCGTACGAGGAAAAACGCAGGATTAAAGTTAATGAGGCGCATTTGTCCTTTTTTTCCGGTTCTTAATGAGACAGTCGTCGCATTTCCTTCATTTTTTAAGAACAAGAGAAAAGAAAGGATGTGGGGGGGGATAGAAAGTTTTCCTCCTCCTCTCTCTCTCTCTCTCTCTCTCTCTCTCAGTGGCCTCTTCAGAGAAACCCTAGAGAGTTTTTTTTTTGTTTATGCTCATGCAAGCTAATTATGAAAGAACGGCTGTTTACCCACTAGATCAAAAGATCTATTTCCTTTTCTTGCAGCTTGATCTAAAAATGACTGCATTCGTTCTGAGCGCGCAACAAAGAGCGCAGAGTCCCGCCTGGTTCGCGCGCTATTTAATTAGCTAGCATCATTAGCTCGAAAATTTACGTGTGCTCAAGTTTATAGTGCCGGAAACCTGAATCGCGTTATGACCAAATCCATAACACTGGTTGGTACGGAGCGAAGCGAAGCGTCTTTGTTATCACATGAAAAACTGCATTCTTTTTTATAGCCAGGTCGATCGCTTTGTAGTTAATAAAATGTCGATCGTGTTACGCGCCGGTCCAACTAAATGAAATGAGTTCTCTAAGAGCATATGGCACTTGATCTGTGCTGTTCTAAATTTAAAGCTTCCCTTGGTGATTAAAACTTTAGCTGTGTTTGGAAGAGGAGAGTCTGTTTCACACCACACTGCCTCCAATCTTCACAGCAGGAATGTGTGCTGGATATCTACCAGCTTTCTCAGGTGGCGAGTGCTCCAAACGCTCTCACACACACACACACACACACACACACACACACACACACACACACACACACACACACGCGCGCATGCGCTCACATCACACAAATCTGACACCATTCTGTCAAAAGCTGTCAAGACAGCGCTCGCCGCACCCAGCACGAGTGAGAGGGAAGCAGCGTCTCAGTTTCTGCTCTGCGCTTTTTTTTTTTTTTTGCTGAGAACAGCTGGCTGTGTGTCACACGCAGGCCTGAAAACACGACGATAATTAGCGCGATCCGTTCCAGTCTGGACATGGAAGCAGGACGGAGAGAGAGAGAGAGAGAGAGAGAGAGAGAGGGAAAGAGAGAGGGAGAGATGGAGACACACCTCAAGCTAGAAGAAACTGAAAGAAAGATAACAGCAGGGAAAAAAAGAAATGGTGAGAGACTGTAATAGATAAAAGAGGGCGGGAGGGAAAAAAAAGGTGGAAAGAAGCAATTGAGAGGTGGAGCAAATTGATAAAGAGGTGCAGCATGAGAGAGTGGAAAGGAGACGGAAGGAACGGAAAGAGAAGTGGTGCTAAACCGGAGGAGCACCACTTCTTTTTTTAAGCAATAAAATAAGTTATGTAATGGTATGATTTATATTTTATAAAAATAAATAAATTATTGATGAAACTGTAGAACACATCTGTTATTTGTGTTCTTTAACTACAAACTAAAATGGTGCGTTCTGTCTGCATGTGTTTAAAGAGAAACTTTTAATGATGCACCCAACTGAGTTGAAAAGGGCTGATTACTACCAACATCTAGATGAGAAAAAATTATTTTTCATGATGACTGTGATGGGACAGGAGAAAGGGACATGAAAAGTGTGTATTGGGACATGAGGATGGGACATGATGAGTGTGTATAAGGACATGATGATGGGACATGAGGAGTGTGATGGGACATGAGGGAGGAACAAGAGGAGTGCGATGGGACATGAGAAAGGGACATGAAAAGTGTGTATTGGGACATGAGGATGGGACATGATGAGTGTGTATAAGGACATGAGGATGGGACATGAGGAGTGTGATGGGACATGAGGATGGGCCATGAGGAGTGTGATGGGACATGAGAAAGGGACATGAAAAGTGTGTATTGGGACATGAGGATGGGACATGATAAGTGTGTATAAGGACATGAGGATGGGACATGAGGAGTGCGATGGGACATGAGAAAGGGACATGAAAAGTGTGTATTGGGACATGAGGATGGGACATGATGAGTGTGTATAAGGACTTGAGGATGGGACATGAGGAGTGTAATGTGACATGAGGAAGGGACATTGGGAAGGAACATGAGGAGTGCGATGGGACATGAGAAGGGACATGAAGAGTGTGAAGGACATAAAAAAAAGAGACAAAGAGTGTTATGGGACATAAGTTAGGGACATGAAGAGTGTAATGGGACATGGGGATTGTTTATTAGAGGTGAGGAGTGTGAAGGGACATAAGAGTTTATGAGCCATGAGGAGTGTGATGGAACATTAGGAGTGCTTATAGGATTTGAAAAGTGTGTATAAGACATATGAAGTGTGTATGAGACACAGGAAGTGTGACAGGACATGAGGAGTGTTTATGACACATGAGGAGTGTAATGGAACGTGAGGAGTATTTATGAGACATATGAAGTGGGACAGGACATAAGGAGTGTTTATAAGAGGTGGGTTTATGACAGGTAAGGAGTGTTTATGAGAGGTGCGAAGTGTTTATGAGACATAAGGAGTGTTTATGAGATGTGAGGAGTGTTTATGAGATGTGAGGAGTGTTTATGAGAGGTGAGGAGTGTTTATGAGAGGTGAGGAATGTTTATGAGAGTTTAGGAGTGTTTATGATAGGTGAGGAGTGCTTATGAGCCATAAAGAGTGTTTATAAGAGTTAAAAGTGTTTAGGATAGGTGAGGGTTGTTTTGAGATGTGAGGAGTGTTTTATTTTGTAATGAGTATTTATGAGAGGTGAGGAATGTTAATGACAGGTGAGAAGTGTTTGAGAGGTTCAGAGTGTTTATGAGATTTTCAGATGTTTATAAGATGTTTGGAGTGTTTATGAGAGTTTCAGAGTATTGAGAAGTTCAGAGTGTTTATGAGAGGTGAGGAGTGTTTATAGGAGCTGATGAGTGTTTATGGTACGTGAAAAGTGTGCTGGAACATAAGGAATGTTTAAGAGACTCGAGGAGTGAGATGGGACATAAGGAAGGGACATTAAGATTGTGATGGTTCATAAGGATGAGATATGTGGAGTGTGATGGGACAAGAAGTGTGTATGAGACATATTAAGTGTGTATGCAACATGAAGAGTGTGTTGGGACATAAGGGGCATAATGGGACATGAGGATGGGACATAAGGAGTGTTTGTGAGACATATGAAGTGCGTATGAGTCACGATGAGTGTTTATGACACATGAGGAGTGTGATGGGACGTAAGGAGTGTTAATTAGAGGTGCGAAGTGTGATGGTATATAAGAAGTGTTTATGAGAATAAGGAGGGTTTATGAGCCATGATGAGTGTTTATGAGAGGTGAGGAGTTCGATGGGACATGCAGAGTGTTTATGAGACGTATGAATTGTGTATGAGGCATAAAGAGTTGGACAGGGAATGAGGAGTGTGTATTAGAGCTAAGGGGTGTTTATGAGAGGTGAGGATTGTGAAGAGAGATGAGGAGTGTCTATGAGACATGAACAGTGTGTACATTGTGTAAATAAGCAATGTATATGAGGCATGAGAATTGTAATGGGACATGAGGAGGGTGTGTGAGACATAAACAGGGTGTATACGGCATGTGCATTGTGATGAGACAGAGGAGTATTTTTAAGACATGAGAAGTGTGACCAGACATTGGGAGTGTTAATGAGACATAAAGAGTTTGACGGGACATATGGCGATTGCCGGACACAAGGAGTATGATGGAATATGAGGAGTGTATATGAGGCATGAGGAGTAAAATATAATAAAATAAACTGAAGAACATGTATACAGTTATTGAGTGTGAGTAAAACCTATAGCAGGCAAACAAGTGAGAGAGAGACAGAAACGGAGGAAAAAGCATTAGATAAAGGAGGTGAAATTGAATCGAGGAAATGAAGGAAGACGAGGTGTCTGGTTAAGGGCCTTTTTAAGAAACCCGAGCCTGCGTTCCTGCACTCTCGCTGCTGAAAACGATAGCATTGATCATATATTATAACACTATTTCCTGCCTCAGCATACGTGGCATTCGGGTCTATAAAGGGCTATCAGAGGGTATCACCTTCCTCCTCACAATCCCACTGGAGCATCCTTTTATCCGTTTCTTCATCCTTCCATCCAGCCGTTCATCCTTCTAGTGTTCCAATTAGCCCACGATTCCTGTTAGGTCACAGTAGGAGACGCTGGATGTTGCTTTTTATTAGCCCTCATCTCATTTCAGAACCTTGCAAACTGGGGGGGTGGAAATGAAGTCTAAATTCTCTGAGCAGGTTGGTATTAAAGGTGTTGCCAGCTACAGCTGAGCTTGTGCGGAGACGGAACTGATTTCCCCCGGCATCATGCTTACTCACAGCGTACTCACAGTATTATTCATTCTTTTACTTCATTCTTCACAGATAATATTTTCTCTCATGACAACCTTTTCCTATCTTGAAGATGTTTATGTATTCAAGCGCATGTAGGCTGTAAACGCTGGCTTCGGAGACAACCGGGAGTGCACTGGCTGGAACTACATCATCGTTTTTGGCAAACCCATTCCGCCTCTAATGTCCTTGCTTTTTTTTTTTCTCTCTCTTTCTTTTCACTCTATTTCCAGATTCTCCAAAACCCCTACAGATTTCTCAAGAAGAAAAAAAACCTGGCTGAGTAAAATAAGTATATTTGAGATTTATTATGTAAACCTTCTTGTCATGATATAAATCTTATTTGTGTGTGTGTGGGTGTGTATGATTTATGAGCAGGGAAAAGCAGAAGCTTTTTTAGGTCATGTAAATGCAGCACTCTCTCTACCTCTTTCTCTCCCTCACACACACTATAACACACACACACACACACACACACACACACACACACACACACACATTAATTTTGGAGATCTGGAAGAAACTCCTTGCTGCTCTTAAGTGGGCTAGACAGCAGGGAGCTGTAGCCATGCAATAGTCATAAATCTAAAGCACTCGGAGAGAGAGTGAGTCCCCAACCAGAAAGAAACGAGAGAAAATTGGGATGGACTGAGAAAAAAGGTGAAAGGCTGAGCGAGTGACTGTAAGATAAGAGAAATCATGAGAAGGGATGACATAAGTGGGAAGGTTTTTTTTTTTTTTTGTGGCAGTTCCTGGACAAACCACTAGTCTGTGCTATTGTTCAAGTAATGTGTAACTCCATTAGTGACCTAGATATGGAGTGATATGACATACCTGCACTAGCAATACTCTGCCATTGGGAGATCTAGATGTGTATATGGGTACACACAGAACCCCCTTTCGATCTTTTATTGTTTTCTTCAATAAACACATCAACAGCATACGCCCTCGTGCTCTTCTGACGTGACCCAGGGGACGGGAAATCAATATTTGTGCTTCAGGCATTAATTATAGGATGGGAGCTCACTCATCGTGCTTAGCTGAAGCTAAAGGAATTGTAGTCTGTAAATTAAACTCGTTTCCCTTTTCTTGGTTAAGTGGTTACAGGCCAAAGCTTCCAGATTGCATCAGTGGGTTAATGAAGAGAAGTGGAGGAGTCGCACAGCCTCCTTATTAAACATGTGAGGAGTAAAACACAATGATGCATTGCATTTCAAGAAAAATAATCAAGCAAGTTCTCTACTGCACAAATATATATTTGCCTCGAAATAAATAAATGTGCAACTGGAAGCTTCTGTCACCATAAGAAATTCCTAGTAAGTGCAAGCCTGACTATAAAGCTCTTTCTGATTCGGATTCGGATTATGTATATAATATACATAATCAGAATCAGAATCAGAAAGAGCTGATACATTTTATATATATATATATATATATATATATATATATATATATATATATATATATATATATATATAAAAGTAAAATCTAATAAAATGTCATTTAATTTAATTGATTTTAAAAATGGTATTGCACATTTTCATATAATAATAATAAAAAAAAAAAATTACAAATAAAAAGTATCACAGCACTGTCGAAATCTCTTAGCTGATTGGTCAAAAGGTGGTCATTCATTTTCTATAATTACAGCTTAGTCATAAAGTAATATTGACAAGGAATTGTATGCCATTTTTCTTTGTGTATGAAATGCTGTCTAAATGTCAATTGTGTGAAAGTGAAAGCAGTCTAAAAAGTTTTAAAACTAACCTTTCATTTTGTAGCCGAGCAAAATTATATAAACGTAACTTCGAGAACGGACGCGGATGTATTACTGTATATATACTCGTCATCATGCCGTTCTTTAACTGTTCAGCTTGAAACTGTTCAGCTCAGGTTATTTTTATTTTTAAGAAAAAATACACTATAATACACCATATGGACGAAAGAATTGCGACTTTTTCAGCCGTATGTGATTCTTTTCCATACTGTTTCCACAAAGTTGGAGGCACACAACTGTATAGGATGCACACAAAAAAAAACTATAATAATAAAAGCCTGTTTTTTTAGCCACCAATGAGAAAGTTTCACACACAAAATGTTTCGGGACACCTGACATTTCCGGCCATGTGTGGTCCTTCTGCAAACTGTTACCAAAAATCTGAAGGTCTTTCTATGCAGTGGTATCACATTTTCTCTTCTTTTGCACCAGGAGACCCAAATCTGTTCCAGCATGGAAGATGTTGATTGGCCTGCTATAGAGCTCTGACCTCAACCCTCAACACTGACCGCACTCCAGACCTCCTGAACCTCATATAGGTTTACTAACACCTTTGTGTCTGAATGAGAACAAATCTCCAAAGCACACTCCAAAATCTAGTGGAACATCTAATGGTCAAGTGTCCTCAAACTTGTGTCTATAATTACAGAACTCTGTAAGGTAATGTTTTAGTAAACAGGTGTTGGGGATTTATTTAGATTTATACAAATGTTGCAAATGAAGTGTTTAGGAAATGAATTCTTGTACTTGTTATTGCTGTTTTTGCACAACATTTTGTTTACATTTTTGTTACTGTTTTGTAGCTATTTGTAGTTTGTGTTTTGTGTATTGTCATGCACTGTCTTGTATCGTCTTTGCACTGTTTGCACCAGGTTGCACACGATGCACTTTATGTGGCGAGAACACTTACTAGTCCTTGGCTGTGTGTTTTCTGTTTTCTGTGATTGTTGTATGTAGCACCAGGGTTCTGGAGGAACGTTGTTTCATTTCACTGTGTACTGCGTCAGCGATATATGGTTAAAATGACAATAAAAGCTTCTTGACTTGACTTTAGAACTTTTCTGGGGAAAAAAAATTTGTTTTTTTTTTTACTAAACTGGAAGTGTGCTGCATTAGACACGAGGTCAAAAGTTTACCGGCAAGCACCGTCCTCGTGAGTCATCCTCATGTACAGACAGAGCCGGTTATATTAATTAACAGCCGTTAAAAAACAACAACAACCTCGGCATGAGTACGTATACACACTTATCCTAGAGGAGTCAATAGGGAAACTGGCAGGCGTCTAGTGTGCACGGGTGCGTATAAATGAGAGAGTGGGAAACGCTCCTCTTTGTGTGAGAAGTGTTTATGTTCTTATTAAATATTCCATTTTGACAGGCTAATGTATTCCGCTATTGGCTCTGTGGTGCTTTCTTCGGCTCGCTCTATATTAGTCCCCGAATGCATGGCTTTATTGCCGTATTCAGAAGTAGGACACAATTTAAATACTCACTCGCTCGGTCGGAAAATGCACAAATCTCTGTGTGTGTGTGTGTGTGTGTGTGTGTGTGTGTGTGTGTGTAAGAGAGAGAAGCCAGTTTTACTAGTAGAGCACTTTTTTCCCATAGACGTCGCAGAATTTCAGCTCAGCACCACTAATGAGGAAGAAGAAGAAGGTGACAGTATGAAGGATAAACTCCCCAATGACGGGGCAATCACTGAGGTTTTAGAGCACACACACACACACACACACACACACACACACACACACACACACACACACATTCACGCAAGACGAGCAAGATAATTGTAAAAAGAACAGACACCAGGACAACTATCCTTTTTAATTAGTCAGAACGCACTCGCTCCAACAACAGATGATACAACCTTGATTATAATTATAACGTACTACATTCTATTTTCGATTACATTTTCTATTACATTAAGCATTTACATATTTAACCCCTCTCATGTAGCTTTCTAGTCTCATGCAGCTCTTGACAATCAAGACAACGGCTAAAACCTTTGCACGTGTTGTGTTTCACATGACTGTGCTTGAAATGTTTTTCGGTTCGATCTGGAATCCAGATGGACAGGGACGTTTTAGCTCTGATGAGTGATCAAGTGCATGTCGTTTTTAATCCTCCAGATGTATATTAAATATTCATGTGAGACTGTGAACAATGCTGATGCATGCACACACCTAAAACCGTGGGTCAAGTATAAACCAGCCATTAGGGAACGTTACTGTAGAGAGTGTGTGTGTGTGTGTGTGTGTGTGTGTGTGTGTGTGTGTGTGTGTGTGGTAGATAATTACTGTGGGTTTTTTTCTAATTAGGGTGTTGAATGCTCAAATTATGAAAATGTATTATACAAAAATACAAACCAAAAAAAAAGTCAGGGGTCAAGTCAAGTCATTCTGTGTCTCTCTCACACACACACACACACACACACACACACACACACACACACACAAACACACACGAACAAACACACTCACTATTACAAATACTCAAAGGTACAAAAGAGAGTCACACACAATGAATGGCCATCACGCCAGGAACGGTAGTGAATGCCACCAGAGTGTGAACTGAAAACAATGAAAGCCTTGTTTTTTCAGCCCCCCATTAGAAAATAACAGTTTCACACACAAAAGAACTAGAACATCTGCCATATGTGGTTCTTCCCCAAACTGTTACCAAAGATTTGAAGGACACAACAGTATAGAATGTCTTTGGATGTGTTATCATTCAATTCTCGTTTCACGTAAACTAGGTGATCCAAACCTCTTCCAGCCTGACAATACCCCAGTGCACAAAGCAGCTCCATTAAGATATGCTTTAGCATGGGATGCGGTGGAAGATCACCTGCTATAGAGCCCTGTCCTCAACCCTATTAAACACATCTGGGATGAATTGGGATGCTGACTGCACCCCAGGCCTCCTCACCTCACCTACATCAGTTCCTGCCTTTAGTAACACCCTTGTAGTTGTAATCACACCCCAAAATCTAGTAATACATCTGGAGGCTATTCTTCTTCTTTTTCTTCTTCTTTCAGCTGCTCCCATTAGGGGTCCCCACAGCAGATCATCCGTCTCCATACCCCCCCGTGCCCTCTACATCTGCCTCTTTTAAACCAACTAACTGCATGTCTTCCCTCACCACATCCATAAACCTCCTCCTTGGTCTTCCTCTTTTCCTCCTTCCTGGTGGCTCCATTCTCAGCATTCTCCTACCGATATACCCCATGTCCCTCCTCTGCACATGTCCAAACCATCTCAATCTCGCCTCCCTCACCTTGTCTCCAAAACATTCTACATGTGCTGTCCCTCTAATAAACTCATTTCTAATCCTGTCCATCCTCGTCACTCCCAACGAAAACCTCAACATCTTCAGCTCTGCTACCTCCAGCTCCACCTCCTGTCTTTTACTAAATGCCACTGTCTCTAAACCATACAACATCGCAGGTCTCACCACAGTCCTATAAACTTTTCCTTTTACTCTTACAGATACTCTTCTATCACAAATCACTTCTGCTATCACTCTTCTCCACCCACTCCACCCTGCCTGCACTCTTTTCGTCACTTCTCTAACACACTCTACATTACTGTGCACTGTTGACCTCCAGGTACCTGAACTCCTCCACCTTCTTCACCTCTTCTCCCTGCCACTGCAATTCCAGTTCATTCGGATTAAAAGCGGAACGGAATGTTCTGAAAGCACATAATAATCTTATGGCACACACTAATCACTGACCGTTTTTTTTTTTTTTTTTTTTTTTTGGGCATCAAGTTTAAGCGCTTTTCCCAATGGATATTGTCTCAAAGCTGCTTTATAGAATTATAGGAATCTATAAGTTAAGATAAGAATCTATAAGTTAGTTATGTGTGTATGTCCCTGATAAACAAGCCTAAGGTGACTAGTGCAAGGAAGAACTCCCTTAGAGTGTATGAGGAATGAACCTTGAGAAGAACCAGACTCAAAAGGGGAACCCATCCTCATCTGGGTAACATCCCATTCATAGCCATTTACATACCCCCTAAAAGGTTTGAAATTCGTTGAATGACTGGACACACACACCCAATGTAGTTCAGCTTCCAAAACACAACCCAACAGCTTAAGGATTTAAAGGGAAAAAAAAAGGGATGTCCTGTTACAGACCATTCCCTCAAGCTATACCCCCCAAACCCCAATGCTGGTCATCCTCCTATTCCTAAAAAATCTCCTTCTTTCCCCCTTTTTCTAGTGAATATAAAAGTAAAATGTTTCCTACTTTGTGAAATGTCCTGCTACAAACGATAAAGCACAATGACTAGTTATTTCAGGGGTTGTTTTCCGTTTGTCCGCACGGGAAAGAATGGAAACCGGGTTATTGTACGCTTTCCGCTGTGGTCTAGCCGGGTAGATTTGATCAGCGACACGTTCATTCCTTAATGCTTCATTTCCTGCCCTCTGCTTACTCTCACTCCACTTTCGATCTCCTTCTCTCTTACTTTGTGTACATCTCCATCTTTCTGCATCTATTTGTTCAGTTCTCGTTCTATCTCCTCTTTACTTCTTCTTCTACCCCAATAAGAAGCAGCGAGCCTCGTCTGGTTAATGATATTCCGTTCACAGAAACAGCGTACATCAAGAGAACAAACAAATAAATAAATAAGCATTGAATAAAAAAAGATGAGGTTTTCATTAATGAAAGATCGTATGCTGGCACAGTCGTGTGAAGCCGTGTGAAATCGATACCCATCCCACCATCATTCAAACTACAATATTTGTAGTAAATTAGGAGTTATTGGCCTGGATTTAATAGCATGAAAAACAATTACAGCTATAAATAACTTCAGCTTGGACCTCATGTGTTTTGTCAGTTCAAGCCTAATTGCTACAATCTGTAGTACTCTACGTTAAAATAAGCAAACAAACGTAGGTGTAGTTGGTCTTTGTTCATGAAGATGATTTAGGCTACAGACCCTTTCAGTGTCGACGTCAGGATTACAGGATTATGTAGCTTTATGTTGTTAAATGTAGCACCAGGGTTCTAGAGGAACGTTGTCTTATTTTGCTGTGTACTGCATCAGTTATATATGGTTGAAATGACAATTAAAGCTTCTTGACTTCTTCTTGACATCACGATTACGTCACGACGCTAGCTGGAGGTCAAGACAAACCAGTACAGAGTCGAACACGCAAGGAATGCAAGCATGCCAATTTAAAATTTCATCACATACCACTCAAGATCTTCCTCTCGCATCTAAAAATGTCCTGTACATTTGAGTGCCTCCAGCTTTGTGTTAACCGATTGGAAAAGATCCACATATACAGGGAGTGCAGAATTATTAGGCAAGTTGTATTTTTGAGGATTAATTTTATTTGAGGATTTAATTTGAACAACAACCATGTTCTCAATGAACACAAAAAACTCATTAATATCAAAGCTGAATATTTTTGGAAGTAGTTTTTAGTTTTAGCTATTTTAGGGGATATCTGTGTGTGCAGGTGACTATTACTGTGCATAATTATTAGGCAACTTAACAAAAAACAAATTCATACCCATTTCAATTATTTATTTTTACCAGTGAAACCAATATAACATCTCAACATTCACAAATATACATTTCTGACATTCAAAAACCAAACAAAAACAAATCAGTGACCAATATAGCCACCTTTCTTTGCAAGGACACTCAAAAGCCTGCCATCCATGGATTCTGTCAGTGTTTTGATCTGTTCACCATCAACATTGCGTGCAGCAGCAACCACAGCCTCCCAGACACTGTTCAGAGAGGTGTACTGTTTTCCTCCTTGTAAATCGCACATTTGATGATGGACCACAGGTTCTCAATGGGGTTCAGATCAGGTGAACAAGGAGGCCATATCATTAGATTTTCTTCTTTTATACCCTTTCTTGCCAGCCACGCTGTGGAGTACTTGGACGTGTGTGATGGAGCATTGTCCTGCATGAAAATCATGTTTTTCTTGAAGGATGCAGACTTCTTCCTGTACCACTGCTTGAAGAAGGTGTCTTCCAGAAACTGGCAGTAGGACTGGGAGTTCAGCTTGACTCCATCCTCAACCCGAAAAGGCCCCACAAGCTCATCTTTGATGATACCAGCCCAAACCAGTACTCCACCTCCACCTTGCTGGCGCCTGAGTCGGACTGGAGCTCTCTGCCCTTTACCAATCCAGCCACGGGCCCATCCATCTGGCCCATCAAGACTCACTCATTTCATCAGTCCATAAAACCTTAGAAAATCAGTCTTGAGATATTTCTTGGCCCAGTCTTGACGTTTCAGCTTGTGTGTCTTGTTCAGTGGTGGTCGACTTTCTGCCTTTCTTACCTTGGCCATGTCTCTGAGTATTGCACACCTTGTGCTTTTGGGCACCCAGTGATGTTGCAGCTCTGAAATATGGCCAAACTGGTGGCAAGTGGCATCTTGGCAGCTGCACGCTTGACTTTTCTCAGTTCACGGGCAGTTATTTTGCGCCTTGGTTTTTCCACACGCTTCTTGCGACCCTGTCGACTATTTTGAATGAAACGCTTGATTGTTCGATGATCACGCTTCAGAAGCTTGGCTATTTTAAGACTGCTGCATCCCTCTGCAATATATCTCACTATTTTTGACTTTTCTGAGCCTGTCAAGTCCTTCTTTTGACCCATTTTGCCAAAGGAAAGGAAGTTGCCTAATAATTATGCACACCTGATATAGGGTGTTGATGTCATTAGACCACACCCCTTCTCATTACAGAGATGCACATCACCTAATATGCTTAATTGGTAGTAGGCTTTCCAGCCTATACAGCTTGGAGTAAGACAACATGCATAACGAGGATGATGTGGTCAAAATACTCATTTGCCTAATAATTCTGCACTCCCTGTAGAAGGAAAGGTCAGGTGACCCAATACTTTTGGAAATATAGTGTATATACATCTTCTCGGCTAACTGTCAAGACCTAGGTGAGTCAGATGTATCCGTCTACAGCGTCGGCCAATCTGGTTCACTCCGTTAAAGTTAGACAATAGGGGTGTAATAAAATATGGATATACGTGCGTATCATGATATTTGGTTTGCTGATACTGTATCGATTCGGTATTTTTTCAGTGGTAAAAAATTATAATAATTCATACAAGATTTAAGGCAGTTCGTTGTGAGTTTTTATTCCGACCGCCGGTTTTCTTATTTGTGAACTTAAAAACTCTGACAGGAAGTACTAGCATCAGGGCACACTGCTAATGTTAGCGTTAATATCCACCTGTTTCCTGGTTGCGCTGCTTTACAAAAAGATTATGGGTATAACCTCCGCCGGAAGTAATGGCAGTGTTGACTGGCTTGCGCTGACCGCAATATGTTTAGGTGCAGCTCGTTTTTCAGGCGGGAAAAATACCAAAAAGGTATTAAAAAATTCAGGAACAACACTTGTGGTTGCACTTATAAGTAGACAAAGCTTAATTTGTGGCTTAAGAGAAAAGTGCTATGCCTGAGAGTGCATGCTATGCCTGTCTTGTCCTGCCTGGCTGTATTTTTTACCTTTATAGAAGAAATAATAGTCTTACTTACTCTTTAGATTCATGCCTTCCTCGGATTGTAGCTTTTAGATGTTAACACTAGTTAGCGCTTATCAAGCTTTTACTACTAGCCTAATACTAATGGTAATACTAATAATTGAATACAATCATCACCATCATTAACAATCCCACTTTGTAATTGGTTTCTAATGACTATGTGCATATGTTTATTTTTTATTTTTTTAAATGATCATGTTGGGTACAATGGTACTTACTAATTGTGCTCATGTATTGCATGTAGTGGTGTGTTCTTAATGACAGATTTCCTAAAATGATCTACTTTTCCTAAAATAAGAAACATCCCAATATATTGCCTTGTTTACAGTATCGCAATGTATCGTATCGCAACCCCTTTATCATGATACATATTGTATTGCCAGATTCTTCCCCATACACAGCACTGCTGGACGATGAGTGATCAGTACAATAGACAAATCAAATTGGACTTTCATCAGTCATTGTTTAAAAACATACTTACAAAACATAAAAGCTAGGTTAGTAAAGCGATCAGGGACAACTTTTTGCCTCCGCCCACAAAAAAAGTCACACTGTTTACAAAATTAAAAAAGGTCTATAGTTTAGGTCCCTGGTGGCAAAATAGTTCGAGAATCGGTGTTCAACACTACATTCCTTGACACTTCAATGACCTTCGAAGAAAAATGAAGGTTGAGAATGGCAGAACTGAAAGACGACATCCCCTACATACATACACGGACACAAGCACAAACACACACACACACACATGCATGCATGTGCCATCTTCTGCTTTGACATTTATTGTTTACCAAATGAGATGCACTGATATGAAGTGCTCTTTAAAGATTGCTGGAGGGCTGACGGTCCTGTCATTTCACAAGGTCTTTGCGTATGTGCAATTGTGTGTGTGCATGCATGTGTGTGTGTGTGTGTGTGTGTGTGTGTGTGTGTGTGTGTGTCATGGAATATATGGGCATTGTTCAAGCTGTGGTAAAGACATTTGGACAGCTAGTTTCCAAGAGAAAAGAACTAAATGTTATAAATAAATAAAGATTAATTCAAGTTCATATTGTAGCTAATGTAGTTAAAGGATTGTGTGTTTGTGTTTGTGTGTGAAGTGTGTTTGATGGCCTGTCAATCCCAATCATAGTCTATCTACAGATAAAACTTAAAATGACCCAGTAACATGTCACTGTTTTTCTTTCTGTAGCAAATTTCTACCTACATAAAAAAAAGCATTTTACAGCTATAGCAGTCTCCTGGCTACATCTTTCAGAGCAGGTGTCTGGTGTAAAAGAGGTGAGACACACACACACACACACACACACACACACACACACACACACACACACAGTCTCAGACACTAGCGCTCTCCCTCCCACCCTCTCTCTCTCTCTCTTTCTCTCTCATTTTCTTTTCTCTCAGTTTATTTACACACAGTCCTCTCGGTCCTGCAGGGAGTTTGACTTCTTCTGGTCACCGGCTTGGCTATAAATATTCCTCTCCCACGACATGCGCGCCGAGTCCTAAACAGCTAAAAGCAGCCCCTCTGCACGAAGCATTTATATAAGTCCCAAAGAACACAATGCATGCTGCTACGCACACCTCAGAGCGCTTCCCAAGGCGCGAAACCGAGACAGCGGATCAAACTGATCAAATGGTACTGACAAATAACGAGCCGGTGCTATAAATAAACCCTGTAATATAGTGTACGTCGGGGTGTATGTGGAGGTTTAAAACCTCGTTCTGTCCCACACACACTTCCAGCCTGAGTCTCATGAGCCTTTACACCATGT
Source organism: Silurus meridionalis (assembly GCF_014805685.1). Classification (NCBI taxonomy): domain Eukaryota; kingdom Metazoa; phylum Chordata; class Actinopteri; order Siluriformes; family Siluridae; genus Silurus; species Silurus meridionalis. The sequence goes on along the minus strand of NC_060911.1, from coordinate 8,475,960 downwards.
ACAGTGCAATTAAACCAAACGTGTCCAGAAACGCATGCCTTTATTAAAGCCAAACGATTTTACTCTGTATTGTGATGGCCGCGATTCAGTCTTCAATCAACTAATAATGATTCTAAAAAATCAAATCAACATTTTAGACCTGATTGTACAGATGAGAATGGTACTTTAAAAATTCTTACTGATTACTGACTCAGGAATTGAAATTACTTTTGTATTTCTCCCTTTACATAAAATACTTTTTTAATGATTTTCAATTTTCGAGATTTGATTGGCTATCCGCGGTATTTTATTTTTTTTTTTTGACTAGCTCTGTTTACAAAAAAGTGCTTTATTTATCCACGTTTACACAATATCTCCTTAAGTCCCCTTTGCACAGCAATACAGGTCTCCCTGCCACTTCTAGTATATATGTCCATGAAGTCTTCTTTTCGAAGCGTGTCAAGCACGTTCTGATTCACGTTGGATCTCCGCAATGGTGTCAAAAAGCCAACCTTTGAGCTTCATCTTCATCTTTAGAAAGAGGGCGATGTCGGTACGAGTCAAATCTGCCAAATAGGGTGGGTGATCTTGCGGATCGGACTCCGACGATCATCATGCGCAAGTTGCCGAATGCTTTTGACATTTTCCCTTAGACTCGTTGCAGCATCTGCCGTATGTCAAACGAATGCAATGTCAAACGTCTCTGTGGCGGATTTGCCCAGTTTCACGCAGACTTTCACGTTTGCTCTTTGTTCTAGCATCTTGTCCGTGATAAAATCGCAGACGTGATAATGCACGTGATCAGAATAGCACCATTTGTCTATTTTATTATGCCACATGAAAAGGAGAAACATATAGCAGTAAAACATGTCCGTTCTCAGATTTGACTTGTTGGAAGCCAGAAAACTGGGCAAACGACTTCATACAATGCCCAAAATGTGATGTATAGGCAGCTGAGTCAAAGCATCTCCAAAACAGCAGAACTTGTGAGGTGTTTCCTGCTGCAATAATTAATGCCTTCCATCATTGTTCCAAGAAAGAACAGCAGAGAAACCAGTAAGAGGATCATGGCTGCCCAAGGTTCAGCGAGTGGTTCGATGCTACAGAGAATCAACTGTAGTACAAGTGGCGAAAACATTTACTGCAGGTGTCAGAACACGCAATGCATTACAGATTGCTGTGTATAGGACTGTGTAGCTGCAGATCGTTCACAGTGCCCATGCTGACCCCTGGCTCAAACTTTCAACTTACAAGACTTCATTTTTTTTTTTATTACCACAGAACACCATCAGATGTTTTGGTGACCCAAGGATGACTTACCCAATATTAAAAATCTAAATTCTAGAAACGTCTTTATTTATTTAAAGTAGTAAGTTGAAGTGCCTTTGACAGCAATTAGAGCCTCGTGTCTTTTTTGGGTATGACACAACAAGCTTTGCATACATGGATTGCTTGATATTCTGCAATTCTTCATGGCAATTCCTCTTAAGCCGATCTACTACGACTTTATTCGCGTAGTGCTACGATTTAATTCTAGTAATTTTGACTTTATATTCATAGTGCTACGACTTTATTCTCATAATATTGATTTTTTTTTAACATGCCATCACCATCATAGGGTACTGAGTATAGCAAAATAAATAAAAAAATGGAGTCTGAACATATTCTGATTTCTGCCTTGTATGTATGTGTATAAGCCACTGCGGGTGTATAAAAGCAGACCTGATTATACAGTATGAGTAACACATTATGGCAGCTGGGAAATTAAAAAAAGGCTGATTCCATGTAAAAACTCATAAATCTCTAAAAACTTCGACTAAGATTTCTTTTGCCATATCACAATGCATCAGTGTTCATGTGGTCAGAGCGAGAATGGTCTCTCTATCCAGGAAGTAATCATACCGCATGACGCATATGAACCCGTTCACACTTGTACGTGTTTACTTGTGATCCGATCATCCAAGATGGATGTTAATAAGTAATCTGAATTGGGACACAGGAGGCCGAACCAGCTGCATACTGCGTCTTAGTCACACACCACATCATATGTCTTGTTGTGTGTCGCGTCTTGTTTTTGCGCTATGAAACTATGTGTTTTTCTCTGTTATAAACCAGTCGCAAATTGGCCGGGAAAAGACGATGTGGAGGAAAAATAGTCAATTATTTAAAAAAAAGAAATAAAATAATAAGTAGGGAGAAACAGGCAAAAACAAAAAAAAACCACAAATCGTTGCATTAAAGATCACATGACCTGCTACAGAACAGGAAGTCCCTTGCTTTAATGACTGCTTCTCTCTTAGGACAAGGGGGAAAAAAAAAAACCGAACGTTTAAAACAAAAGAAACGATCGTGTTGTTTATACGTGTTCGGTGTATCCATATTGATTTGGTTCCAACAATAAGCTTGGCGTGTTTATTAGCCTCGGCTGTCCCACTCTCCCACTATGGGACGTGCCGCCTCTCAGTGCGGCTTACTGTGAATTTTCTTTCAATCGTCCCTTATTTCCATATTAGCGAGTTGAGCTTGGATAATGAATCATCCACTCTGCCTCTGTCTGTTTCGCTTTCATCCCCAAAAGCCCTCCTCAATTACTGTTTTTTTTTTCTCATTCTTTAATTGAGGGAAGGAAAAGGCATTGTGCTGGAGATAAATTAGAACAGGAGATGGGAATAATCGCCGGCGTCTGTTAGTTGGCTGCGGCCAAGTGCACATTGTCCAAAGTGACGGCTCTGGATCGTGGAAAAAACAAAGAGGGAATTGGGGTGGTTAGGTGCCTTTGTTTCTTTAGATGCACTCTCGATTCAGGTATCGCATAAAATGGATATAATCCGTAGTGCCGGCAGCGGCGTGTCATTGTGTCCCTCACGCCTTCCCTCGTCTAACGGAAAGAAGTGCGTGTTCAAACTGTTCCGCGTGAATCTGTCACGTCGTGTAGCCCCTCCGACGGAGGAGGAGATCTCCCGATTGGGAACTGTGTTTTGTCTGTAAATAGAGAGCTTTTTGAGAAAGAGGACATTCAATCGATATTTCTCACAGGAGCCTATTACAGAATGTAGCTTTTTATATATCTCTCGACTCTCTTTTTCTATTCTTGTTGCTTCTTTTTTATCTTCCTTCTTATCAGATCTCCAGAGTTTCTTGTTACTCTTGGATGTTTGCTATCCATTTGAGACAAGTACTGTATAATCCATTGCTTCAATAGTGAAATGTCAATATGGCATCTATTTTCTGACATTTAAAACGTTTTCCAGGACTTCTTAATAGTCCAACACTTTATCGCCATGACTTTGGTATTTATATGACTAGACGGACTAGTCCTTACGTCAGCTTTGGTAAAGGGGTAGGAATCGGCTGCAGCCAAATTTGGAATAGGAAATAGTGTAAAATCTCTAAGTAACAACTCTCTACTCTTTTTTCAACACTGTCTCTTCTTCGGTTAAAATAGAATCCAAGCATAAGCCACATTTGAAGGTCAAGGTTCTTTCCAAAGTGTGTGGGCGTGTGCGTGTGTGAGAGAGAGCGCTCTGGTATCCACATGCTTAAGGTGTAGGTGCATGACTTGCTCTGGCTCTTTTACCTCACGGGCATGTGAGCGAGGGATTATGGGAGTTGTAGTATTTGGCCTAGGGACCTGCAAGTATATTGGAAAGATAACTGAAGATTGGCCTCTTCACCCGAAGATCTGCTCTTTCTGTTTGCCAATAACAGTGATAGAGAGAAAGGGGGGGAGTGGGAGAAGTGCAAGTCTGTGTTATTCATATTATGTCTCTTTGAGTCTTCTGGGTTTATCCCTCTGCAGTGCTCTCAACTGTGAATCTGTGGTGTGTGGATAAAATGAATTAACATACATAAGCATATAGTTTGCAAACAGCTCATTTGTTCAGCAGGTGCAGAAATGCTGCTCTCTTTCTCTCCCTTTTCCTCTCCTCAGCCTATACCACCACAGCAGAATCCATTTAAGTTCAAACGACCGGTTGATAAATCTTTCGCTTGCGCTAAATTGGTTGCTGCTCTGTTTGTCTGTTCTGCAATGTTCAAAGGAAAATTACACCTTCTATACAAAACAGAAAAAAAAAAAAAACCTGGCACGCATTTAAAGCAGTAGAGAATTTCTGCGGGATCGCATCTCCACTGGCTGGGAATCCTAAAGCCTTTTAGAGCTGTCATGCTGAGATGGGTGCAGTTATATAGAGGGCTAAAACTGGTGAAAGCTTCAATCCTGGTACAGTCAATCTCACCGGAAGTGACAGGGAATACAAAGCTCCAGGGTGCTGAAGGATGTTTGATGAAGGACTATTATGTAACCCCTCGTAGACCCCGATAATCCTGCACTTGGTTTAGAAGAAGCCTCTGGAACGCTTAGCTCTTTGAATGAGAGGACTGATGAGATGTACTCGAATAAGAAAGGAATCAGAACTTGAGAAAAGCGTTTCGGATATTGCGAGTTCAGATATCAACCCCTCCGCAGGCATCAAAGCCAGGAAAACAACACTCTCTGAGTGGGGAAAAAATTGCACACTCGCCCTCTACTGTCAATCACTAGCCAATCATGGGCACCTGTAAGATCATGTATGTGGAAGAAGGCAAACATCACCTGCCTCTGGACGTTACATGACATAAGTAGCACTTGGCTGGCTTCATGAGTCTCAAAGAATGCATTAGATAGAAATGAGAAAAAATGGAGAATATATATATATATATATATATATATATATATATATAATTATACAGTTGTCCCCCGGAATTTGCGGGGTTTACATTCTAAGACCCCAGAGACTTCCGAAAATCCTAAAGTAGAATTCACTAGAGACCCCACCGCCCTTATGGTCTCTAGTGAATTCATCTAGACATTATGTCACTTTAATACAATAATGCGTTTTAAAAATTGTATGTCATTTTTTTGTGAAACAGTTTAAAATGTTATTCCTAACGTTCCTGAACTTTCGGTCCCGCTGCGGATTCCCGCGAATTTTAAGATAATCGGCAACTTTCTGTTAGTTAGGTTTCTAATGAGACCCCGTAAATTTTCCGCACCTTCCAAAGTAAACTAAAGTATTTAGCATTATTTAGCATTAGGAGCAGTTCACCACAGCTGCACAGTGGTGGCCCAGGGAGGTAAACTCATTACTGGGAAGTAGAGCAATGACAGTTGGTTGCCATGAAAACAGTGACAGTAACTAATTGGCACCAAGTAATACTGAGTAGTTACTTTTGAGCTGTGTATGTAACAGAAGATTTGCTATGCCTCCACTGGTGTGAAAGTGGCCGGCTTGTTCTCAGCATTCAATATTAAAAATAGTTTATTATATTTGTTTAAAACTACAGTTTGATTCCACTCCACTTTGGAAATAAAGCCTTCAGAGAACATGCTATGGCATGTATGATTCTCTGTTTCATATATATTTATATATACAATTCAGTCTATTTAATCAGGGAGCCACATTTTACATTTTTATCATTCTGAAAAATCTTCAGACTCATAGAGAACAGTTGTATCAGCTGTAGTTTTGCAAAAGCATGCTGTTATTGGCGTAGTATCCATGATATAATGGCGTGGGAGGTGGTAGCTTAGTTGTTTTGACTTTGGATTTGAAGGTCATGAGTTCTAATCCCAGCCACACCATGCTGCCACTTCTGGACCCCTGAGCAAGGCCCTTAACCCCAAAGCTGCTTGGTTGTATGAATGAGATAAATGGAAGTTGCTCTGAATAAAGGTGTCTGCCAAATGTCGTAAATGTTTAACCACAAAAAGTTGGAACACAAGTAAAATGTATATAAAAACAGAATGCAACGAGTAGCAAATCTTACAAACCCATATTTTTTTGTCACAATAGAAGACAGACAATATTTTAATTGTTTAAACTGAGGAAAGTACAATTTGATGGCATTTTAATTTGATGGCTGCAACACGTCTCATAAAAGTAGGGCCGGGCAACAAAAGTCTGGAGAAAGTAAGTGTTAAACAGGTAGAGAAACATTATGCAACTTATTAAGTTAATTGACAACAGGACAGTAAAATGACTGGGTAGAAGAGTGGATATATCTTAGAGAAGCAGAGTCTCTCAGAAGTAAAGATGGGCAGCGTTTCACCAATATGTAAAAGATTATGTTTACAAATTGTGGAACAATTTCAGAATAATGTTCCTCAACATAATATGCAAAACAGTTAAATATCTTCTCATGTACAGTACATAATATCATCAGATGGCACTGTATTTAAAACAGTCAAAATTCTGTAATGGAAAATCACTGCATTGTCTCATTAAAACCTCCAGAAATCATTGTCATTTCATAGTGAACACAGTTTGCCATGCCATCCACAAATGCAGGTTAAATCTCTACCATGCAAAGAAGGAGATACTGCATGCATGATCCTCTCTGGGCCAATGTTAATTTAAAATGTACCAAGGCAAATTAGGAAACTGTTCTGTGATCAGTCGAATCAAAATGTGAATTTATTTTTGAAAACCGTAAACACCACCGTAGTCCTCCGTACTAAAGAGGAGGGGGACTATCTGGCTTGTTGTAGCCATCAAATGTTTTTCTTAAAATAGTACATATTCTTATCTAAAACAATAGATATGTTTTTTCTTTGTTTATTCTGAATAGAATTAGATTTATGAGATTTGCAAATAATTGCATTCTGTTTTTATTTACATTTTGCACAGTGTCTTAACCTTTTTTAAAATTGGGGTTGCAATTGTGCGCTTTATACTGACATGATGTAATCATTTTCCCGAAGAAAGTGTCACGTTAATAGATAAGATGTTGGACTTTTATTCAAAAAGTCATAAGATCAAATGACAGCACCACCCAGCTGCCACTGCTCAGCCCTGGAGCAAGGCCCTAACCTTCAACAGCTCAGACATATCAATAAGAGACATGTAAGTTTAAACTCTGAATAAGGATTTATGCCAAATGTCATGAATGTAAAACTAGACATAAGTATATATAATGAACCATTTAACCAAAATTTACTCTAAAGCTGATATTGCAGAATGTCAGAGAAACAAGGTGGTTCCTGTTTTCACTGATTTTAAAGCACCTCTAAACAGTTCCCTTCAAGTCTTCCTTTTCTCTTGCTGAAGTTAGAAACCATCAAACCTATGAATTGGTTTCTTTTCTACAAAAAATCTTCCTGTTGTGGAAAAGCAAAAAGCTTTTCCTCTGACTGTTACAAAAAAAAAAACCTGCTAGCACTGGAGGCTCCTTCTATATCATTTTAATGAACAGACGTTCACGTGTGAGTTGTTACTACAAATAAATCAAATATCAGACGGAGTCTTAAATTTAAATATGAATCAAAGCCGGCTCTACAGTCAGCATTTAGATATAAATAAATCAACACCAATCAGAATGAGGAATGCAACAGCCCTGTAGTATAATCGTAGTGTTTTATTGTTTATTTAATGGCATTATTCCTTTCTGTATTTTCTCATTTTACTACATGAAATAAAAAATGACTTAATGGTTTTGCGGATATTAAATATTCAATACATGCTGTTATAGGAACGTTGATCCTGCCTTAATGTACCATCTAATTACGGAAAAAAATAAACCTATTCCCAGATGTCCAATTTAAGGCATGGATATTAGGTTTAAAGATGGTATTTCATCATATATGATATAGTAGTTTGTTTAAAAAGCAAACAGTGAAATAAAAAAAAATAAAAAAGCAACGAGAGAGAAAGAGACAGAAAGTGCATGCACTACAGAAATGTCTCAAATGCTGGAGTTTGGACAGACTGTGTATGAGTCATGAAAGAATGTGTCTGGGTTTCAGACAGCCTTCTCTCCTATCAAAGCAACAAGAAACAATGACAATTACCTCTCTACTAGAACTCCTATGACTCCTTTATAGATATAGACTCCTCCTATCCCCAGCTAGCATGCAGCCATACACGAAAAAGGTCACATGATGTTTATAATGGCAAAGCATTTATTAAGGAACTGTACATTTAAAACCCTATAAATCAATGTGCATAAGATAAACTCTCGAGAGAAATAGTTGTGAAAGGAAGGAGGAAGACACTGAGCAATGACTTTCTTGGTCGGCTACTGTTTAGATACAAGCCGTTGTAACGCGTTGAGTCTGGGTGAAGGGAGAGCTCGCTAACTCCAGTTGCAACAGAAATCATATAAGCACAGACAGGTTTCCAAAACTCGTGCTTTTTTATTTTTCTTGGCAACAGCGTTACGGGTTAGTCAAAGAAACTTAGAAATGAGCATCAGAAAATAATAAGGACATATTCCTCGGTCTTGCAAACATGCAGTAATAGCGGAAAAATGCTGGCGACAGGCTATTCCCAAAATACCGCTATGCTCTTAAAGGAGCCACAACATATTTCACCCGTTACACCGTGTAACAGACACTCTCTTTCATTAAAACCTGTGTAAAGTTCATTAGTTTATAGACAGGTGCCGCTTATTTATGTTTAAAATAAAAATCTTTGTCAAATTCAGAGGGTGCGGCTTATATATGGGTGCGCTTTATAGTCGGGAAATTACGGTATATCATGGAGCTGATCGTTCTTGTTATCAACAGCGATCGAAAAGACGTGAAAGAAAGTCGCTGGTGTAATGAACCTACAGGAGGAGAATTAGTTAATCACGCATCATTTTCTCTCCTTTCGGAGGAGAAACTCATAGTAGATAGAGTACACTTTGTCCAAAGCTAATACAAATGACACAGAAAGGAACAAACTGTAAGTGCTAGGAATCATAATCTACCAGTGTGTGTGTGTGTGTGTGTGTGTGTATGTAAAATAGCCTCACATAATTTTGCTCAACCCCTAAATGATTGATATACGCATATAGTATAACTATAGTTAAAGTTTCCCTAGTGTAGTTTTGTAACACGCCACCATTGCTGTGCAAGGAGACTATTTTGAAGATGTGTAAATGTAGATAAATAAAGTACTTTCTTGTCAAATGAAGCTAGTTTCAAAACGTTAGCACCTCATATAATAGATTTTAGTTACACATCTAATATCAGTGCACAATAATAGGTCTGGGTATGGGTTTGAAATCTGAAGACTTTTATGCTGAACATCTGATTTCTCTTTTCTGAATTACCGCTCTCTTTATCTAAACATGTCCCACACACACACACACACACACACACACACAGATACATACGCCATCAATAGTTGGCCTCCAGTACATAAGCCGGCTATGTACAACATTTAATTACACATTAAACATTAACAAAAGGCTGCATTCTGTGCGCCTGTTACATCAAGACCTAAAGTGTGCGCACTCCATCTTTTTAATAGTACAACGAGTGCGGGGCTCATTTTTTAATCCTTAATTAACGTGTTTATTCAATCAAAATCTAACAAAGTGGTCTAATGTCTGAAGTGTGGCCATCCGTGCGGGATCGTTAGTGTCTCTACAGAGATTAATGGCGACGTGAGAGGCGCAGTCGGGCTGGGGCGGGAGCGACGTGTGAGCGTCGGGGACGTCGCGTGGAGAAGATCGATAGCGGGTGAGAAAGAAGAGAGGAATTCACCTTTGTAGACGACGGACACATGACACAAATTCGACATTTCAAAGGGGTTTAACCTTTAAATCAAAGAGTGTATTAAACACAAGCAGTGGCGCTGGCTGTGCACGCGCATTCACACACGCACGCACACACACACACACACACACACACACACACAGCAGCACAGCTTTTCCCTTTTACTATAGTCAGTTTTAATAAGTAGAAACATTAAGACTTGCCTAATTATTAGAAGTAAAGAAAAGGAAGAAAGAGAAAGAGAGAGAACACTGTCTTAAGTAATCATGCTTATTATCCTTTCTCTCTCTCTCTCTCTCTCTCTCTCTCTCTCTCTCTCTTTCATAAATCATACAGATAATTGTCTCTAGGAGGGAGCAGTGGAGGTCGGCATCTTGTTCTCTCTCTCTCTCTCTCTCTCTCTCTCTCTCTTTCTCTCTCTCTCTCTTTCTCACACACACACACACACACACACCGCACACACAATCCTTAGTTGCATGCAGAAAAGAGCACAGCGAGTACTTTATAAAACTGAGGCTAAACTAATAAAGGAGAACCAAACACTGTTCCTGCTCTGATTCTCCACAAGATCAGTAAAAAAACAAAAAAAAAAGAAGCAGGCCAAGTAAATGGGGTTCCAAAAGGGCAGGTGAGAATTCTGGGATATATGAGACACCTTGGCTATAAAAAGCCACAAGGCTCAAGAGAACCTGACAGTCGTGCCGAAGCCGTTGCATTTGTTATTTGATGCGCGAGTATCCGTGAGATTGACGATTGATTACTGCTAAACACCCGGTTTAAAAAAAGAGGAGCGAACGAACGAGTGATCGGTGTGCGAGATAAAAACCGGCCGCATGGGCGTTCAGAATCAAACGGCCAGGCTAACGTTTATCAAACGCACGCGCCTAATGGGCTGGAATCAGTTTAATGAGTTAAACGGAATGCTAATTGGCTCACAGATGTTTTTTGTGTGTGTTTGTGTGTGTGTGTGTTTGTGTGTGTGTTGGGGGAGCGGGGGGCGTTGAGGGAAGACCATCTGTAAATGCTGAGTGTAGGGGTTACATTTGTGCGACACGAAAACACATCAGGAATTATAAATATACACAACACAGAGTTTTTGCTGGTTGCCAGCTGGGGTTTGTGGGAATTACAGTTTAGCTGTGTATGTGTATGCAGGTGTGTGTGTGTGTGTGTGTGTGTGTGTGTGTGTGTGTGTGTGTGTGTTGTCAACCTTGTTTAACAAGTCTACATTTCCTGACCTCACAACATTGCATCTGTTGCTCTCTCTCTCTCTCTCTCTCTCTCTCTCTCTTTCTCTCTCTCTCTCTTTCTCACACACACACACACACACCGCACACACAATCCTTAGTTGCATGCAGAAAAGAGCACAGCGAGTACTTTATAAAACTGAGGCTAAACTAATAAAGGAGAACCAAACACTGTTCCTGCTCTGATTCTCCACAAGATCAGTAAAAAAACAAAAAAAAAAGAAGCAGGCCAAGTAAATGGGGTTCCAAAAGGGCAGGTGAGAATTCTGGGATATATGAGACACCTTGGCTATAAAAAGCCACAAGGCTCAAGAGAACCTGACAGTCGTGCCGAAGCCGTTGCATTTGTTATTTGATGCGCGAGTATCCGTGAGATTGACGATTGATTACTGCTAAACACCCGGTTTAAAAAAAGAGGAGCGAACGAACGAGTGATCGGTGTGCGAGATAAAAACCGGCCGCATGGGCGTTCAGAATCAAACGGCCAGGCTAACGTTTATCAAACGCACACGCGCCTAATGGGCTGGAATCAGTTTAATGAGTTAAACGGAATGCTAATTGGCTCACAGATGTTTTTTGTGTGTGTGTGTGTGTGTTTGTGTGTGTTGGGGAGCGGGGCGTTGAGGAAGACCATCTGTAAATGCTGAGTGTAGGGGTTACATTTGTGCGACACGAAAACACATCAGGAATTATAAATATACACAACACAGAGTTTTTGCTGGTTGCCAGCTGGGGTTTGTGGGAATTACAGTTTAGCTGTGTATGTGTATGCAGGTGTGTGTGTGTGTGTGTGTGTGTGTGTGTGTGTGTGTGTGTGTTGTCAACCTTGTTTAACAAGTCTACATTTCCTGACCTCACAACATTGCATCTGTTGCTCGCTCTCTTTCTCTCTCTCTCTCTCTCTCTCTCTCTCTCTCTCACACACACACACACACACACACACACACACACACACACACACACTTGGAGATGCTGCTGAACTGAAAAGTTGCAAATGAATGTTCATCACACTTTAATCTGAACCGGCTGACACCTTCCTGACAGTCTGAGTGTGTTAAAAACCAGAAACTTTTGCTGGAGTTTGGATAAAGTCACGCGCCTCGAAGGGAACACGAGGGATTTTTTTTTTTCTCGCTGAATGCTAACCGGTGTAGAAACTCGTGGCTGATTAGCACGGAACTGGCAAAGCATGAAATCGTAATCACAGCTTGTGTGGGAATTGACTGCATCTGATTGTGTACAGAAAAGTCTGCGGTCTGAGATGAAAATAAATGAAACGTAGGTTTGCGTTGGCAGCTTTGTTAACGGACGGAGCCTCGCAAAGCATAGCATAAGTGTAAAGTTTATACGTTTATTAGCACCGATCAATATTTCCTTACAGTCTTTGTCTCCTGAGAAATGAACTGTGATCCTGCCCAGTGCATTGGGCTGCTGGTGATGACACAATTGTGATAATGATGATGAGGATGATGAATGGTGTAATGGTGATGATTGTGTAGTAACCCAATGAAGCAGAGCAGCAGTTAAGCATTTTAAAAAAATCAACTTGGTACTTTCAACGTGTGGCTGCGTGTGAGCATCCTACCAGCTGATGATCCGGTGCTTGTGTCAGTATCACTGATTCACACCTCTCACAGACCACCCACGTTACAAGAGTCACTCACACACACACACACACACACACTGGCCTCAGGAGAATATACTGCACACTGAAGGTCAGTTAACACTGTTGAGTAAAACTAGTCCAATGATGGCACATCAACTGTCATGCTGAGGTGAGAAAGTGATGACTGGAATTAAAAGCAGAAAGCGAGAGACACAGACAGTGTGCATGTGTAAATGTGTATCCATCTGTTCATCACACATTCACGCACACATGCACAGACACACGCACGCACGCACACACACGCGCACACTCAGACAATATCTAAATACCATACATGGTGAGATGAAAAGAGAAGAGAAGAGAGAGAGAGAGAGAGAAGAGAAGAGAAGAGAAGAGAAGAGAAGATGAAACATGAAAAGAAGAGAAGAGAAGAGAAGAGAGAAGAGAAGAGAGAAGAGAAGAGAAGAGAAGAGAGAAGAGAAGAGAAGAGAAGAGAAGAGAAGAGAAGAGAAGAGAAGAAGAAACATGTGATGAGAAGAGAAGAGAATAGAAGAGAAAACGTGATGAGTAGAGAAGAGAAAAGAAACGTGACGAGAAAAGAAGAGAAAAGATGAAACATAAAGAGAAGAGAAGAGAAGACAAGAAGAAACAAGTGATGAGAAGAGAAGAGAAGAGAAGAGAAGAGAAGATGAAACGTGAAGAGAAGAGAAGATGAAACGAGAAGAGAAGAGAAGAGAAGAGAAGAGAAGAGAAGAGAAGAGAAGAGAAGAGAAGAGAAGAGAAGAGAAGATGAAATGTGACGAGAAGAGAAGAGAAAGAGAAGGTGTCTTTTCAGGACACATGACATATTCAGATGAATGAGACAATGAGAAAAATGGTTATACTGTTTAAGTGTGAATATGTACAATATCTCACAAAAGTAATTTTTCAGCAACTATTTTAGTATAATCTTCTTGAGGGACAACACTATAGAAATGAAACGTGGATATATTTTAGAGTAGTCAATGTGCAGCTTGTATAGCAGTACAGATTTACTGTCCTCTGAAAATAATTCAATATACAGTCATTATTGTCAAAATAACTGGCAACAAAAGTGTGTACACCTTAACTGAACATGTCAAAACTGTGTCCAAAGTGTGAATATTGTGTGTGAGCACTGTTGTTATCCAGCACTGCCTTAATCCTCTTGGGCATGGAATTCACCAAAGCTGCACAGATTGTTGCTGGGATCCTCTTCCACTTCTCCATATAGACATCATGAGCTGCTGGATGTCAGACACATGGTGCCTTTCACGTTCCGCTCGAGGATGCCCCACAGGTGCTCAATAGAGTTCAGGTCTGGAGACATACTTGGCCACTCCATCACTTTCACCTTCACCTTCAGCAAGGCAGTTGTCATCTTAGCGTAGTGTTTGGAGTTGTTATTCTGTGAATCTGTACTGCTGTACATGCTGCACATTGACTACTCTAAAATATATCCAAGTTTCATTTCTATAGTAGTCCTTTGATAAGATGTTCACAAGACCCTTGTGTGTGAGTATGTAACAGGCCTCCTGTCCCTCAGTCTATTACTGTAATTACACTAGTCCATCATTTTTAAATCCAATCAGCCACTAATATCTCGGGCGGTAAAGCCTAAATGAAATGTTTACTCTAATCGATGCTGTATTGACAGCCATATTAAAAAAATGCCCATGATTAATTAAGGCTGTATGTTGGCTTTATTGGCCTTTGGTCATTTTATAATAGTTACTAAGACTGACAGAAGGGGGCTTTAAATAAATAAATAAACACACAAACAAACAAAAAAACAAATAAAAGTTCTCCATCTTCTGGTCTCCTTAACAGACCTGATTTGATTAAACCTGTATGTGTATGAATAGCATTAGCTTATAAACTCTATTGCCTTATTGCTGGTTTTGATTGATCTGAATTCATAACTATCATCAATCGATTTGTCAGCACAGCTGCAATTTTTTTTTGCCCTCTCAGAAATGCCAAGGCTGCAAATAGAGCTCATTAGCAAAGACGAATCCACAAACTGTCAGAAATCAATTTCCATTATGGAGAGCTAGGTTTACGGCTTTTGCTATGGGGGGAAAAGAAGGAAACTGTAAAAACCATAACATCATAATAGAGTCGGAAAGGATGGTGTGGTGAAAAGAGAGGATGGTGTGGTGAAAAAAAAACAAGGAGACAGAAAAAGGCATGAAATGGGAACATGAAGGATTGGCAAAGCCGTGCTGTCATCATGTTCATCATCGTCATGATTGACTTTATTTATACTTACAGGACAGGTTTATGACCTTGATCCTTAATCGTAAAACTCCCTCTCAGGAAAAAAGGTCATGCTTAAGTGCACCTTCATAAACAATTCATAACACTCGCATGACACCACCGTAAAGCATTCATAGGTCCTCGCCAATTTGTTCAAGAAGGAGGCATTAAAAATACATTATGTTGCTGTCCGTGGTGCTCGTGAGCAAACGGATATATGCGTAGAAGCGCATATACAGACAGATCTCATATTCTGATTGGTCTATAGAGAGTCATGACTGTATTTCAGAAGATTTCATGTCTCAGCAGCTTTTGGATAAATTACACAATACTAGTCATTCAATGCTTTAATCCCCCCCTGTCTTCTTTCTCCTGAGCGTGCACGAGTATGTGATGGATCTTTTGTACTTCTCATTAGGGCCTAAGCACTCTAGTCGTATGAGGAATTAACAAGTGTGATGTGAATGAAATGTAACCTTAATAACACAGCCGTTCTAATTTACATGAGTGGATTATGTTAATATGGTCATAATTCACAAACTCCGCCGACTCACTAAAGCGCTTATTCTCCACGCTGCAATTAAATCGCCTTACGCGGTGACAAGCGCGCCGTAATGATACACGGTCCCGGTGCGCCTTCAATTAAGGTGAAGCTTTTAATGTAACGGCAACAGGACAAAACGGGGACATGGGAGGGGGATCGGCACTCGTTCAGACAGGAGATGGGCAATGTGTTTTTTTTTTTTTTTAGTTCTATTTGAATTGCCAAAACATCATGGCCAAGCAATTAAAAGCTATAAGATGCTGATCACTGACGAGAAACCTCTCCAGAGAGTGAGCAGTCAATATGTAAGCTGCTTTTCTTTAAATTACAAGCTGTAATACTGTTTACTCTCGATGCGTTTTGTCCTGTTAGTGTTGGATGTAAATCTCTGAAGTGTCTCTTGAGATCAAAGTCTTAGCTTAAAACCTTCTCTTATTTTTTTCTTCTCTTTTTTAACATTTCTATATCTACTTATGTAGTGGTAACTTAAAAAAATGCAGAAAATAAATAAATAAATAAATAAACCATTTTTATTGCTGTGAATACAAAATTTCGTATTCTATAAGTACCAAAAGTATAATGACAGACTGGCTTCAATGTATATGACTGCCTTCAATGTATGTGGGGGGTGGTAACTTAATAGTTAAGGCAATGGATTTTGCATCCGAATCTCATTAGTACAACCCCAGTCACACTAAGATGCCAGTCCTGGGCCACTGAGGAAACCATTAACCCCATAGTTGCTCAGTTGTATGAATGAAATAAATATATTGGGTGGTATCAAAAAGTTTTGAGAATAATGGTGCTAACTGGTGCTATTCTTACCACATGCGTTACCATGTCTGCTATTTCATCATGGGCAGCAAGTTAGAACAAAGCGCAAGCGTAATAATGTACGTGAAACTGGGCAAATCTGCCACGGGGACATTTGCATGACATTGGAAGATGACGAGAGATCAGGAAGACCTTCAACGAGCTCAACCCCCGAAAATGTCGAAACCATTCGGCAACTTGCGCATGATGATCGTCGGAGAACAATTCACATGATCTCACTTTCGCACCCGCCCTACACTCCTGATTCGCCCTCTTCCCGAAGATAGAGATCCAGCCCAAAGGTCGCCATTTGCGACTTCCAGGTCACATTTTAGAAGTAGCAGTAACGCAGGAGGCGCTGTATTGCTGTGCAAGGGGACTATTTTGAAGGTGATAGTGTCTAAAGGTAGATAAAGTACTTTCTTGTAAACAAAGCTAGTCTCGAAACGTTTTGATACCACCTCGTAAGTTTCTCTGGATAAGGGCGTTTTCCCAAATGCTGTACCATCCATGTCAGTTTCGTTTCAAGTCTTTGTTTTTTTTTTTCTTTAGTGGGATTTTTGAATATCATTCAGTAGACCAGTTTGCTGTCTGTTGATTCATTTATCTTCAGTAAGTGCTTCATCTTGGTCCAGATTTTTAACCCATCACAGGAACAATGAAAGAGAGGCAGACGTATATGCTGGATGGGATATTTATATACACACTTATTTACACCTAGAAGCAATTTCGTCCCAACAATCCTGCAACCAGTATGTTTTCACTGAGGTGGAAAAACCTTTTGGAAACCCATATGAATACAGGGACAGATGTGCATGTGGCACAGACAGTAAACTCTAAATCAAATTTGAAAGGCGGTACATGTGAAGCAGAAACACTGTTGTTTTTCCTCTTATACAATGAGTGCTTGAAAACACACAGAGAGTTAATTTCAAATTTAATTCCAGATGTTCTACAGCTACTATGAGTTGTGTAGCCCTTTTAAGTAGATGTATAAGATCCCTTATAAAGCGACACCATTTCTTACAACAATTGTGTCTTAGCATGTGACTTGGTCTTTTCTGTTGGTCTTCAGTACATCCTCTGTCGCTTTCTTTCTGTCTCGCTCTGAGACTTCAATAATCATTGGATGAGTTCATACACATCCACACAGTTAGGCTTTGTCAATAGACATTTCTGCCGCTCTGGATCAATTACACCCACTGCTGCTATTCTGGACGAGAGATCTTCTGGATCCAAAGTTGGTCTCTTTTTGAACTTTTTTTTCTATCTCTGAATCTTGTAATTCTCTTTTTCATTGCACGCTCTCTCACAGCTCCCCTCTTCTCCTTTCTGTCCATAGATCATCATTTAATGCTTATGTTTTAAAAAAAAGTCCAACATTCTGCACTAAGTTGAGCTAATAATAAAAAAAGATATAAAAAAAAACACACACAAAAAAAGTTGCATAATGGCTCTGGGGATTTGAAAGACAAATTTACTGGGCTGCTCATTTTAATTGCACTAAAAACATCACTATGAATGATGACTCTCCTCTGAGAGTTCATTACACCATAGCATGTTTTTATTTATTTTTTTATTATTTTCTTTTTTTGTTTCTCTTAGCAATGCGTCCCATATGGCTATGAACACACAAGCACACAAGTGTCTAACATTCATAGTCATTCAAATATCACTTCAGCCTTGTGGCCTCGAAATGAAAGATTTGGGCTGGTTTTTTTTTTGTTTGTTTGTTTGCTTGTGGGTTTTTTTTGCAGAGTCTTTACTTCTTTGTTGAATGGTAATCATCTCCCAAAGAACCAAAACAATTTATTATGGCTCTTGCTCAATCTCATTTACACAAACAGATGTGCAGAAGAAATGTGTTCATTTCATTTAGCTGTAAGAGACATAACAGAGAGTGAGAGAGAGAGAGAGAGAGAGAGAGAATGCAAACTATTGTGAGGTTAATAAATCTTTCTTAGTTAAACTGCACCTACCGTGACATGAAAGAACGAAGTCCTCTTTCTAACTTGGTTTTGCACTCCCAAATTATTGACAATTATTAATCGGTTTTGCCCAATAATCGGCACCGATAATTAATTGCTGGACCTATCCGCTATCGGCAAAACTTCATACCGATAGTTTTTCCGGGTAGCATCCATTACTGTTATTACAAAAGTGGCCACTAGAGACAAATCACTGACCCCACGTGCTGTTTGTTTTAACGTGAGACTGCACGCTGCATGGAGAAAGCACATTGCATGGAAAGCGCTATACTATATTTATTATTTATATAATTATATTTATTAATATAAATCACATATACATATTTATTTAATTTTTGCACATTTTAATGATTCAGTACTGGTTTTTTTTTGTGATAAATAATAAGAATAATAAGAATGAATCTAATTGTCATAGCCGAGTTAACGCCTGGGAACGCTGCAATTACTCACTGTATGTCGATATTCAGTATGTTAAATGTATTCTTTTCCCCGGCTGCATTAGAAATGCTGCAGTGCAGAATGTCAGATTTCATTTATTTTTAACAGGACTTACATCTATACTGGGCCCCTTTTTTTATTCGCTCCACCTACTCTATGGGCTAAAAGTAATACGAGGACAAAAACCTACCCCGAAATAAAATGTTTAGCACTGGGTTTGAAATCTATTAATAACGGACCGAATGCATCGATGGAGGAACATCACCATCACTGGGTATCTCCCATGGTGCTGCTTTACCAGCATTTTTTTTTTAGCCTCATGTTCTGTGGTTATTTTAAGTCAGAAAGTAACTGGAGTTCAGGTCGGGTGATTTATTTAGTCTGTCAAGAACGTTTCCATTTTTTATTTATTTTTTTTTACTCTCAGCTTCTTTTCTTCTGTATGCTTTGTGTCATCATCCTGCTGTAAGGTGAAGTGCCATCAAGCAAGCTTGGAGGAATTCCAGGGACAGTTTGAACTTTTGTACTCTTTCATTCTGGATGGTGTTGTTGACATCTCATCATCAGTAAAGACAAGACAGAAGATCCATTGACAGCCAGACTTTACCCATGCCTCCAGGTTTCAAGTCTACATCCACGGCACTTCGCAGGAAAAATTAGCGAGCTATAACCATTCTGTTCTTGCAACTTTCCAGCTGTCAAGCTGCTTTTCATCCCAGCAAGCCAAACTTCAAGCTTCCCCTGGAGAGTCACTAACTGCTTCAAACAAAAACACTCTCGGAACACTAACTTTTCCCAGTCCAGTCACTACATCTTGGTCTTAAAAGCCTATTGTGTCACATTGTTTAAACGTTAAGTTGGAAACTGCCACAAAAAAAAAGTATATACACAACAAGTGCAGGCAGCCAATCAGATGGAAATCTTTCAGCTCCTGAAGCTCGAAGCCAGAGAAGTGAATGGTAGCATACACTATCTGGGTATGAGAACTCTCAACTCTTGTCCTAATGAATGAATACCATAAAATGAATTGAAGATCCTAAATAGTGAGATTCTTTACCAGACAACAAATCGACACACCACTTGGAATAGTACAATTAGGATTAGGAATCTGATGAGATGCCAAAAACTAATGCTGTTCACAAATCTGAACCAAAACGTGTCTTTTTTTTCCCCCTCTAGTAGCACAGTATGCTCTCTTCTAAAGTTTTACAACTTACTGATGCAAAAAAAATAAAAAAAATAAAAAAATTAGAGAGTGAAAGCTCTTTCCACATGTTTGATGACCTTTCTTGATCTCTTTATATCTTTTTTGAAATAGAGATATAAAAACTGTAGACAATACAAACACAAAGCCTTTAACATAGTCTACTGATATTCCTTCTTATAAATGAATGATGATACAGTATTCCGTCTCTCTGCAGGCAGATAATAAATGAATGATGATGTGGGCCTTTACATAAAAGGCAAACGGTCTCTCGGATGAACAGCAGCACTCTGTGAATTCGCCACTCCAAACATAATATTATTTCTTTTTTACAAACACTATGGTATTTTTATTATAAAGATTTATTTATCTCTTGGTGGTCTTAGCTTATATTTGTTATTTTATTATTTATAATCTATTAATTATGTAATTGTATTTATTCATGAATAATATTCACATTTATTTGATTTAGCACATTTTTATTATTTAGTACTGTCTTTTTATTATCAGTAATATTTGAACATGGAGTGTTTGTTTTAATCAAACTCGGTGGATAATTCAGATGTTGCCAAATACGATCCAACCTGGCTATCGGTAACATCCACTATTGGTCGACCTCTAGTTCTTAACATAGCCTAATTATTTGTTAGATTCACCAAATGCAAGCTTCTAATCCATAAGAAAATAAATGTTTTGATTTTAATAGCGATGAATATGAAAAAATGCTATAATGATATCAATAACACTCGATATATATATATATATATATATATATATATATATATATATATATATATATATATATATATATATATATGATTAGGATCCCAGAATATTCTGTACACCCCTCAACATTTCAGCAACCAATTTAGAATCTTCTAAAGATACTTACTGTATATGCCAGACTATAAGCCGCTTTTTTCCCACGCTTTGAACCCCGCGGCTTAAACAATGAAGCGGCTAATTTATGGATTTTTCCTGGGTTTTTCCCGGTTTCACAAACTTCAAGCCAAAAAACTGAGCCCCATAACATTAGACCAATGAAATTGCCGAACGAGTCCAATGAAACTCTTTATATTAAATCAGATGCGCTCCCACTGAATCGGGCCGCACCACATCATAAATATGGATGATGTTCCTCTGACGTTTGACCTGCCGCTCACTCGGACTGTCTACAGGAAATGTGAATCATTCGTTACGCTGAAAACAACCGGGCATGAAAAAACACACTTCACCTGTGTTCTGAGCTGCACGGCATCGGGATAAAAACTTCACCGATGGTGATTTTTAAACTCCTCCATAATGACATCACGTAGCTGCTTCTTCACCTACTGCTTGAGGATACCCGGGTGCTCAATAGGGTTCAGGTCTGGAGACCTTTCCATCACTTTCATCTTCAGCTTTCTCAGTAAGGCAGTTGTCATCTTGACAGTGTGTTTGAAGTCGTTAATATGGTGGAAAACTGCCATTCGGCCCAGTTTCTGAAGGGAGGGCATCATGTTTTTCAAAATGTCACAGTGCATGTGGAATCCATGTTTCCCCCAATGAACCGCAGCTCCCCAGTACCAGCGGCACTCATGCAGCCCCGTGTGTACGTAAGACACAATTTTCTTGGTACTCCTTAACAGGGCATTGCCACACATGCTGGACACCATCTGAGCCAAACAAGTTTATCTTAATCTCATCAGACCACAGGACATGGTTTCAGTAATTCATGCTCTTGAACAGGTCGTCCTCAGCTAACTGTTTGTAGGCTTTCTTGTAAACCAGCTTTAAAAGAGGCTTCCTTCTGGGATGACACCACGACTTGTCGCAGTGTACGGCGTACGGTCTGAGCGCTGGCTAGCGGACATTCCGCTTCTGCAACCTGTAAAGCATTCATGCGTCTGTTTTTTGAAGTTCTGTACTATAACTCATTTTGAGGGTGTTAGCAATCTTCTTATAGCCTGGGCGATCTTTATTCTTATTCTTAAATCCTCAGAGAGTCTTTGCCATGAGGTGCCATGTTGAAAATCCAGTGGTCAGTATGAGAGAATTGTTACTCAAAGCACTAAATATTAACTGTTTTAATAAAAGATACACAAATCTGTATGGTCCTGTCAAGCAGACAAAAACATGAACGTGATGAACAGGACGTGTGGCTTTGCACGGTTAAGCGATGTGAAGCTGTTATCGCTTAGGGTGTACTCACTTTTGTTGCCAGTTGTTTTGACAATAATGGCTGTATGTTGAGTTATTTTCAGAGGACAGTAAATCTGTACTGCTATACAAGCTGCACATTGACTACTCTAAAATATATCCAAGTTTCATTTCTAAAATGTGAGGGGTGTACTTACTTTTGTAAGGTAAACTATGCTCATTTGTCTGAACGCTGCATAAAAAAAAAGAATAAACTAGCATTAGAAGGTATAAAAAATACATTAAAATCATGATTAAATCTCTACAATCATAATGGAGGTCACTCTGGCCCATGTCATTTTCTGTTACAGACTGACCTGGCCCCCTTTGAGAAAAGAAATATTTTGTGGCCCTCACGGAAAAAACTTTGGGAACCCGTGCTCTATAGCTTTCTGTGACCCAGTGGAATCCACTTCCAAACCTTTACTTTGCTCACCAAATTCACACCAGCTCCTGTCTGCATCTTTTAGCATATTGTAATGTGACCTTTCTATCACCGGAACTGATGAGAGGCTCGTGTCTGTGTTTTTTTGTCAGTGCAGCTTATATTAATTCTGATTTTGAAGGTTCTTGCAAACACGAAGCTGCCCTGGGCCACTGCGATTTCATTGACAGCTGGGTTAGGATTTACCGTCTACCATTTATTTTTTCCCTGCTAATAACGGATTAAGCACACATTTGGCTTTTCACCCTACTCGTGTGCTTTGTTGTTTTCCTGATAGCGCTAAGTACACACGTCTATGCTATGACCTGATACAGAGGGAAATAAAAAAGTCTTCCATCGCGTGATGCAATGGTAACCGTGATCATTCATCTCAGCGATATTCTTACACTGAGCTTATTCAGCTTTACATGTGCTTTCTATTGTGTAGCGAACAGTGAATGTGATTGCGTTGTACAGCCTCTCTAGACTTACTGTATCTATAAGTTTGTGAGCCGGGGGGGGACGACGACGACAAAGACATTTCGGTGGGATAATAATAAGCCTCTTTTGTGTGCTTTACAATGTGGCTTGTGATAGGCGCAGATCAAATCTGTATAGTGTAAAGTGTTCGCATTCAGTCTGCTTTATGGACCATGAAGTAATGACCTTTTATTGGGACCATTAGGAGTTTAAACATATGGATAAACTGGTGAAAAAAAGAGAGAGAGATAGAGGGAAGGGGTAGATTTCACTCAATTCAGTTGCAATATATCTCTGTTGCTCAATTTCAAGTTCTCTTCCTTTAAACCCTTTAAAGTCTGTCTCTCCCTCTCTGTCTCTCTTTCTTTGTCTTTCTCTGTATCTCGCTCGCTTTCCTCGGCCAGCAGCACTTCTGAATGACTGCTTGTATAATGAACCAATTGTCATTCTTCCAGCGGGCCTTTTCTCTGTAACACCTTCTAAACTTGGGCCATTTGAATATTAGTAATTGGATCTTGAATGCATGGAGGTTTTGCTTACATATCGAGTCACACTGTGTCCTGAAACCACCATCAAACCTGTAGTGCATCACTGAATAACTGGTCATGGTTTGAAGCAGATATTCAGCTCTGGTGCACTTATGTTTTTATACGAGAAGAGTCCGAGTCTACAGAGTCTCGCTTTTTTTTTCCGAGGTTTCTCAGACTAATGTGACTTTATCAAAGCCATCGAAATGCCATCGATTTGTCCTCGCTCTGTGTTCTAAAGATTGACCCACACGACCGTGTCAATGCCCAGTCTCGTAATGCACGATAGAAAAGACACCGAATGGCAGCACTCGGTCTCCGCTCGCTCATCCGGCGCCTGAGTGGCAGGTGTGAGCCGAATGTGAGTGTAACCCAGGCTCATGGCAGGAGCAGCATTAATAAATAAAGAGTGTGTGAATGGCTGTGTGTGTGTGTAAGTTTGCAGGTCGGAGAGAAGAGAATGAACTTCAGACTGAACCAAAAAAGGGCTCCCCTACAGAGTCCTGGCATTCAACCTAACCCAACCACCCACCCACACACACACACACACACACACACACACACACACATACACTCACACACTTTCTCTCTCTTTCCTCCTAAATGTCCATCTGTTATTTTCCCTTGGGATCATATTATTCCTGCCATCCAGGGGGTACTCTCCTGCTCTCTCTCGCTTTCCCTCGCTCTCATCCCTTTCTCGAACTCCCGAGCCAAGCCAGCATCCTCTCACAGATGCTTGGCGGCACCCTTGTTGGCCTCGGCCCGTCATTTCCAGCTCCAACCGCCTGCAAACCGGCCTCCATTTTGTATCAAAAACTGCCTGTGTGCTCCCTTGCTTTCCAGCAGTAATGGGCCACGGTTAGATGCAGCGATCCGGATATCACAAAAGTTATGGGAATCATCTACCTTGTTGAATTTCATGAATCAAATCATATCATTCAAAATAGTTAACCATTCAATAACCAATCTTCAAACTATCTCCACCTGGTTCTCCACAGGACCATATATGCGCATTTCAAACGTACTTTTAACACCATTCCACACTTCATTACTGCGCTAGAATAGGAAATATAATGATTCTGTTCCACTCGTTAAGGTTAATGTTAATTATAATTATAATGCCGGCATTTATACTGGGTATTTCAAGGGAATAAAATTATAGATTTACATTTAAAACATTTAAACATAATATAAATACAACTCGTTTTTTTTTTTTATTAACCTAGCCCAACCAACAGTTTTGTCATAATATCTCATTTACATATATTTATATATATATATATATATATATATATATATATATATATATATATATATATATATATATATATAGTTTTTATTATTATGATTATTATATTATTATATAACAAAGAAATTAACATTTATTTCCTTATTTTACTACATTGGTACATACTGACAATGGCCTACTAACTTATTGCCAATTCCCACATGCCAAAATCTCTCCCTCTTTCTCTCTCTCTCTCGGTTTGAGACAGAAAGAAATAATAATTTTTTTCAGGAAACTAGGCCACTTGACTCTAATTTGAATAAAATTCAAATTTGCAGTGCACAAAACCACAGTAGGACCCAGAAATAGAGAGGTGTTGAGTGTTACAGGGCCGGTATGGGGATTTGTGCAGAAAGGTTTAGGTTCAGAAAGATTTAACACACACTTTCTTACCTGCCTTGACTGGTAATGGTTGACTGACCAGCAGGTAAATATACTATATGCTATATGCAGAAATGTTTGTAAACACCTGACCTAAAGATTTACTTTTTAAACATTGCATTTAACATTTAGGCCGTATTTGCTGTTATGAGAACATCCACTCTTCTGGGACGATGTAGATTTTGGAGTGTTATTTTGAAGATTTGTGTACATTCAGCTATAAGGGTGTTAGTGAAATCAGATACCGGTGTAGGTTGAGGAGGCCTGGCATGAAGTCGGGGTTCCAATACATTTTACAGTGTTCAGTAGGGTTGAAGTCGGAGCTCTAAAGCCAATTAAGATCTTCCACTCCAGCCCATGCAAACTATATCTTCATGGAAATGTCATGCTGGAACAAGTCTGCAGGGTTCCTACACATTTTTTTATTTCAAAATTCCATACTTTTCCATACTCAAATTTACAGACTTCCCTAAAAGACCATATCTAATATCTGAAAGAATGATTTTAAAATCCAACTATAACATGCTTATAATCGCTGATGTATGTCAGAGAATCTTGAATGTTTTCCATGCGGTTTGGGGCACTGTACTGTCATGGCAACTGCTGCCTCACAATATAACAACCGATCACAGCTTTGACGATCCAGTCTAGCGCCGACCTTGTGGCAGCACTGAGAGTCTGCGCCTAACTCCATTAAAAAAAAACTTGAAAATATTGGTACAAATTCCTAATTTTATATTTTAGAAAAACTAATAGCGCAATAGTATAGAAACGAAAATATTTTTCAATACTCTTTTGTCTTTTTTCCATACTAATCCAGACTCAAATCAAATTCCATTTCCATTTCCATTTTTATTTCCTTTCCACAATGCAGAGGATTCCTGAGTTTGAGTCTCCTAGTTCAAGTGATGGAAACGTTTTATTTCCACCCATCCAAAGACATATTATAACTATAACTGTGTGCCTTCAACTTTGTGGTAAAAAAAATTTAGGAAGACCCACTTTTGTCCTAATACAATTGTCCATATAATATATTTCATTCATGCACCTCATTGTTATTATTAGTGATTATTGCATTTAGCGGTGGCAAAAGTAAACTTCACTCAAGTGGTTCAGATACTTGTGTTTGAAAAGACTCTGGTAAAAGTTGAAGTACTGACTACACTTTTGCACTCAAGTTAAAGTAAAGAAGTTTGAGCTCTGACACGTACTTAAATAAAAAGTAGCCATTACTACTACCTGTTTTAGTGTCATGCTGGAAACTCGACCTTACAACATATTATATCAAGTTTTGTTATCTAATGAATGTCTCCAGGCTGAACGACCATCATAGAAAAACACAAGCAGAGAAAAGTTGATGATGATCAGGTGATCAGAAATGAATGTTCTCAGTCATGTTTCCATCACCGACTCCCTCTGTCTCATCCACGTTATCCACAAACTTCTTGTTGACTTCTGCCCTGCTTGTTAGCTTCATAAACTAGCCTACGTCTGTGGTGTGTGAGAGCCAGAAAATGATACACCAGTGGTATATTGGGAAAAAAAGAAACGCACAATAACAAGAAATAGATTAAAACTAAAGTAACGAGCCTGTTTTGAAAATGTAGGAAGCAGAATGTACAGAAATTTGTGTAAAATATATAATGAGTGAAAGTAAGAAGTTATAAATATATAAATATAAATGAAAAGAAGAGTACTCATACCAGAAAAATGTACTTAAGTACAGTAACAAAATATGTGTACTCGATTACTTCCCATCTCTAATCGCACATATATTTAAATATACAAGATATTTTATACACCCAACAAAATCTGATAAGATTACAGTCAGTGTTTTTTAGAGCAGAGCCTAAAAAAAAAGCAGTGTACATATCACACATCTGATTTAATAATACAAATTAAACAGATGCTTAAAAAATTCAGATGTCCGTCTGTGTTTTCAATTTATAACAGGAGATTGTATTATAAAACCATGAAGTACATTTGTGTCCATGTTTCAGTCGTCGGTAAACTAATGTTCAATCTCTTAAGTCACGGTTTTCTTATCTACAGTTTACAATATTAACGATTAAATAAATAGGATCATTTGTGTAGTTTAGTTTACTAGTCAACACACAAACTGTGACACTAAAATAGTGTATTTTAGTACAAAGTAAAAGCTCTATCAGCAGTTTATATATCAGGGATTGTAAGATTCACTGATTCCTATCGGTGACTTGGCATAAAAGTTAACGATGTGATGCATCGGATAAAAAAAGTGTGCATTGATATATTTGCATTGCCAAAAAAACGAACTATTTATATATAATTATTAGCAGAGGTGTTATAATTTTATTATTTAAAAAGTGACCAATAATTTGTGACCAATATTTTGTAGTAGTAATAATGGATTGCTGCTGCTACGTGAATATGACGAATCACGATACTACGGAGACCGAGGCGTGTCCTGAGAGTCACATAGAATACAGATTAACATGGCAGAGGTAGAGCTGCGTCTTCCTGGGGACGGAACAGGAGAAAAACGTCTGGTTCTATTTAATCTTTTTTTCTTTGTCTTCTGTTAGAAGTCAGAAAGCACTTAGGTACATTGATTTGCTGTTTGTCTAAACCAAATGAATAAAAGGGAACTAAGTGTACCATATTGAACTGCATAGCATCAAACAGTAGCTGCTACATATGAATCTTTAACGTATCGTATCGCTGGCTACGCATATACACATACATACACAGTGTCTGTCAAAAGAGTCTTTTATGGTTTTTGAGACACATGCACATTCCATTTGTTTATATGCAACCAACAAGGTAAAAGGCAAAAAACTAAATTCAACATTAAACAAGGAGAAAGTATGGTGGACAGATGAGTCCAAATGTAACATTTTTGTCTCAGAAGAACTAATATAGGATGGAGAACAGGAGAGAAGATGTTATCAGACTGCCTAACCCCAACAGTCAAATGTGGAGGTAGACGCTTAATTGTCTGGGGTTGTTTTGGAGCAGGGAAAGTTGGAGGCTTATTCCAGGTAAAAGAAATTATGAACCAACATGGCTACCATTCCATAGTTCAACACGTCTGGACTGCAGCTCATGGAACTATAGAACAAGACAATGATCTGAAGCATATCTAGTGGTGAGTTTAACATCTAGACATTTGTATATATGTTTGGTCAAAGTAAATGTTTATACTGATAAATTACCTCGTTTGTTGCATATATGTATAAAAGACAAATGCAAGACCACATGTTTCGAACTTGTACGTGTGTGTGTGTGTGTGTGTGTGTGTGTGTGTGTGTGTTTACATGACCACCCATTAACGTACCTTTCCTGATGCT
Source organism: Silurus meridionalis (assembly GCF_014805685.1). Taxonomy (NCBI): domain Eukaryota; kingdom Metazoa; phylum Chordata; class Actinopteri; order Siluriformes; family Siluridae; genus Silurus; species Silurus meridionalis. The sequence goes on along the minus strand of NC_060911.1, from coordinate 8,447,731 downwards.
CTTGGTCACGTCTGTAAGCAGTAAAGAAAAGGAATAAAGATAGACAGCGAGAAAGAGAAAAGGGAGAAACAAGATAGAAAGAGAGAGAGAGAAGGGGAAAGAAAAAAAGAAACATCAGCACTTTGTCACTGAGTGTACAGTAGCTTGGTGAAGAATGGCAGTAGTGGTAAGGTTAAGAATAGTCTCTGTTTAAGGCATACACTCATTTATTATATACTTGACATGAAGCAGCATATGACCATCCCTTCAGGACCTAAAGTTTGCACACGTTACATTTATAATTGTCAGTATTCCCTATAAAGTAAGAGCTTGAGATAGGAAGAGAGAAAGAGAGGGAGAATACGTGTAAAAAAGAGAGAGAGAGAGAGAGAGAGAGAGAGAGAGAGAGAGAGGAAGAGACAGATTCTCAGAAGCTACTTCAGCCCACATGCACCTCACTGAGGTAATTTTCCTCAAAGATCTTCAAACACATACTGTAGGCACACAAACACACACACACGCAAGCGCATGCATACACGCTGTGAAATATGAGTCTTTCCGAGTGCTTTATTTTCTCCTCAAAACCAGTAATGGTTACAGAGAGACAGCGAGTAACAGAATCAGACCGTCCTATTTGCCATATCCTCAAATTCTCCACTCCACACTGACATTCATTTCAGAGTAAATATATGAAGCTCCTATTTTCATGCAAGCACTTCTCTCAGCTCTCTCTCTCTCTCTCTCTCTCTCTCTCTCTCTCTCTCTAAAACTCCCACAGTCCTGTTCCCACACTCCTTTAGTGCATCCAGGGACATCCTGTATCTCACACACCGGTCTGTCTATCTGAAAAGTCTATGCTTACATCATGCCAAGAGAGAAAAGCGTGAGAAAAGAGGTCGCGATTAAGCAATCAGGAGATTTGATGATAAAATAACAAACTCTTCCTGATTACACAAACTGGTACAAAACACTCCGGTATGAAAATGCAGAAACGATTCTGAACGCAGTTATACTGTGGACATGTACGCTATACAGACAAAAGACACTTGAGTTCCAGATGTGTTTTTCGGACATCCCTTTCCTTTTTTTAGTACTTCAATAACCTCCACTCTTCTGGGAAGATGTTCCACTAGATTCTGGAGTGTGCTTGTGGAGATTTGCGCTACAAGCACGTTAGTAAAATCAGGTACTGATGTGGGTGAGGTGATTATTCCAGTTCATCCAAAAGATGTTCCATAGGGTTAAGGTCAGAGCTCTAGAGAAGACTATTTAAGATCTTCCACTCCAACCCATGTAAAGCATATCTCATGGAGCTGGCTTAGTCATGCTGGAGGTGTTTTGGTCTCCAAAATCAAGTGAAGGGAAAATTTCATTCTAACACATCCAAAGGCATCCAGTACAACCAGTGCCTCCAAAACAATTTGGGGAAGAGGAAGAACCACATATGGTTGGAAAAGTCAGGTGTCCCAATTCTTTTGTCGATAGTGTATATTGTGTAGAAATATTGTACAGAGCATGTATAAAGATCTCAAGCTGAGCCAACTTTAGAAGCCATCAAAAGGAGACTAAAGGTAGAGCACTTTGCCTCACAAACTACAAAACAAGACCTAAGGGGCACAGCTGGAGCAACACAAATATCAGTAACACTGTCAAGTCATGTTGGTTATAATAATAGGAAAGTGAGGAGGGTGGGAGGCTGGAAAAGAAGATTCCCAAGAGCACAGTGGCCCTCTATAATTTTCAAATAAAAGAAATGTGACACAACCAGGACTTTTCCAAGAGCTGGTCACCTGGCCAAACTGAGCAATCGGGGAGATGGGCCTTAATGAGAGGTGAAAGAGGGCTGATGGTCACTCTGACAGATCCTGTTTTGAGATGGGACAAAGTTCCCATCGGTGCTTAATGGCAGAGTGGCAAGACAGAAGCCTCTCCTCAATGCAAATCCAAATAGAAACCCACTTGGAGTTTGCCAACAGGCACCTGAAGGACTCTTAGACTGTGTAAAACAAGATTCTCCGGTCTGATAAAAACCAAGATTGATCTCTGGAGAACTGCTCACTGCCCTGCTCATCATTTGAACAAAACAATCCCATAAGTGAAGCGTGATGGTGGCAGCATCATACTGTAGGGGTGTATTTCTGCAGCAGTGGCTTGGCAACTGGTCAGGGTTGAGAGTAAGCTGAATAGAGCAAACTACAGAGATATCCTCAATAAAAACCTGTTCCACAGCACTCAGGACCTCAGACTGGGCCAAAGGTTCACCTTCCTACATGAAAACAATCCTAAACACACTGCCAAGACAACACAGGAGTGACTTAGGGAAAACTCTGTGAATGTTTTAGAGTGGACCAGCCAAATCCCAGACTTGAACCCTATTGAACGTCTCTGGAGAGACCTGAAAGTGGCTGTCCACTGATGCTCTCCATCCAGCCAGACCAAGCTTGAGGGCAATTGCCATGAAAAATTGCAGAAATTCCCCCATAACAAGGTGTGCAAAGCTTGTTGCCTCATACTTAAAAAGGCTGCAATTGCTGCCAAAGGATGCTTTAACTAAAACTGATTAAATGATCTGAATACTTATGTGCATGTAATATTTCATTTTTCATGTGATATTTCACAATTCTAGAATTCTGTCTTCACGGTTTTCACTATTTTTAATATGGGGTACTGCATAATGTACTGCATACATTAATAAAATAAATAAATACATAAATAAATAAAACAAATATATATATATATATATATATATATATATATATATATATATATATATATATGTGTGTGTGTGTGTGTGTGTGTGTGTGTGTGTGTGTGACGTGTACATGGATATGAATATAATACACTTTTATTTATTATACTACTAGTGCAGGTCAAGTAGAATAAAAAATAATGACCCCAATAAAAAAAAAAAAAAAAACATCATAGATTTCCCCTTTGCACTGCAGTTCCCATGGTGACTAGTGCCATGTTCTCAAGTTTGTTGGTTTTGTCATTTGCTTTTTATTATGTGCACCTGTTCCATGTTAGTACTTTAATTCCCGTGTCTTTGTTAGTTTCCGTGAAATGCATGTGGCAGTGCTGTACTGCTGTGTTCTTGTATTTCAGTGTTTTCTACTTTTCGCTCCTGCTCATGTTTTTATTTAGGATTATGGATTTCCTCTTTTTTGATGCCTACATATAAGTCTCAGTGTGTTGGCTTGATGTTTAATTCCGTTTGTATGCCTCCCGTGTTTGTTTTACCTGCTTTTTGGAAATTTCATTTCATTATCATTAGTAGTTCTTCTCCTACACTTGTCCCCAGCCTAGCACGAGCTGAACAAACCAGACTCGCATCAGAGACTCCACCAAACCCACTGTCTCTTTTTGAACCCAGTTACTGGACCTTTGTGTTGTTTGAAGACTTGATGTGAATGAATGACAAAGGAAACGGTAGAATGCTTTCTACATTCCCAACCCTGAATCCGCCCTGTTACGGCTCAGCTCAGATGGACAGACGTGTGCCTCTGTATGCCTTGTCTTTTTAGTTAATGTAGAAGAGTTTTGCAGGAACCTGAGCTAGCATTACTAAGATCCCTAGAAGTCTTCTGATCGGCTTAAAAAAAGTACAGAAGGAAAAAAAATGTGTGCTTGTAAATCTCTGCTAAAACAACAAATGCTAGTGATGTAGGCCATGATGGATTAATATAATACAGATTAGTATAGCAGTGGATGGACACAAGTACAAATGCACCAGCAGGATGCTTAGTGACGATCGATCGATCGTGAATAGGGCTGCAACAACTAATCGATAAAATTGCTAATAACTGATATTGTAATTCGTTATGGATTAGTTGGGCTGCTTAAGTTACGGGTTTGGAAATGGAGAGTACAGGGTCAACCGGCAGCGGGAAAAGAAAATACCGGAGTCACGGATGAAGCGAAAACTGGTGTCACGGTAAGCAATAAACTGTAGAATCCTCCTCATGTGAAAATGGTCAAGTCAAGTCAAGTCAAGTCAAGTCAAGTTTATTTGTATAGCGCTTTTCACAACAGACATTGTCTCAAAGCAGCTTTACAGAAATCAACAGTCAAGGTGAATGGTGTGTATTTATCCCTGATGAGCAGCCATGGCGACTGTGGCAAGGAAAAACTCCCTTAGATGTAATGAGGAAGAAACCTTGAGAGGAACCAGACTCAAAAGGGGAACCCATCCTCATTTGGGTGACATCAAGAGTTTGATCATAAATTTTTCAACAATACAGAACACTGGAGAGTGAGAACTAACATGAGCACTGGAGTATAAGATTATAAGTAAATGTTCTTTCAACAGTTTTTGGTATAAAAGTAGGAGCTACTGAGCTCAACATTTGTGATCATGGTACAGTTTAATGAACTGTTTGTTCGCTAACTTCAGGACAGTCGCACTAAATCATTCAATCAAAATGGTGCGAACAAACACTAAATCTAAAAGCAGCAAATAGAAGCACTAAATGTAAACGATGCCATTTTTAGACACTGTTTTGGTTTACAGTGTTTGTGTTTGTACACCAGTGTATATTTTTTCCCTTTTTTTAATTAAGCCTGTTAGTTTGCTACGTTTTGTCTACTACAACAGTTATCTGTTTTCAAGCATGATTTACTGCGGCTTTACTACGTTGTTTTCGATGTTTGTATATTTATAGTTTATCTTCTTAACTGAACTAAATGTCTGTGCGTATTTTTAAAGTATGGTTGTCAAATTGCCATCTACAATTATCAGTAAAATTAATACAATTATTGATTCACACAATTTACACCTTTCATACTCAATACTTATTTATTTATTTATTTATTTATTTATTTATTTATTTATTTATTTATTTATATTTATATAATTTTGTATTATTATTTATTTATTTATTTATTTATTTTTCTTACAGAAAGAAACAACCTAGCATGGGGGAATTTGTTCAAAGGAGAAATCCCCCATGCACCCCTCAACTAGCAGCCACTATAAGCTTTCAAATGTCAACATTAAAGATGTTCGGCTTTTGCATTTTTTTTTTTTTTAAGTACAGGTTTATACATAAAATACCCTGAATTAGGGTTCAGGGGTCCATTAGTTGCAAGTTAAAGTTCAGTTTGATGTACTGTAATATAATGTAAATCCTATTAGTGGCCATAATCTCCATTTCAATCAGTTTTACAAGCGTTCTCCTTTTCTGATATTACCATTACCCGATAAAGTCCTAACAGTTCCTCTATTTCACTTTATTACCACACTTAACTACACAATCATATTATTAACCAAAACATTTTATGCTCAAAGGTCCCGGCTTTTCTAGTAGGGGTGTGTGTGTATTTGGAAAGACGTGATAATAGAGACAGGATGGAAAGACATGAAGCAAAATACTACAGATTTCTACGGTATTGAAACGCTTTCCATCTCAGATATAACAAACCGAAAAGAAAGGTTCATATAAATGAGTCAATATTTTAGTTCAGAAAGGAACACAATTAATATTTTAAACCCTATCACACAGATGAAACTCCTGCCCTGTTTAGACTGTATGCCTAATTCCTATTCTCAAATATTTTCAAATCTAGATAATCCTGCAGAACCACACTGCATACAAGCAGTACACGTGCAACGAATCTCATTTTCTTTCTCGGTCTCTTGCAAGAATCAGATCCACACTCAGACGCCGCGTAAGCGCCTTCCCCTCCCCAGGATAAATCCCAACAAGGCCAAACTTAGTCCTGGCTCAGAGTCTCTAGATGGGATGGAGTCAATCAGGGTCATGCTGGCCAACTGAGAGCTTCTGTTTACTCATGTATACAAAAGAGGGCATTTAGTGCTCCTGCCCAAAAACCTCTGAATGCCCTGGAACTATGTGTGAAGGTATTACAGCTGAATTGTACTGTCTTCAGTCCTACAAACTCATACTTGTATTAAAGGTAGAATAAGCTCTTGTTTTGTCCAATGAAGCTTAATTTAATTGGACAACGATTCATAGAGTCTAATAACGAATGCAATTTTTTTTTCTTTTTTTTTTTTTAACATAACAGCGCATTAAAAAATTCACCATTCATTCTTACTATTAGAATGATGTTTGCACCAATAAATCAATATTATAAAACACTTTACTAGCAAACTTTGTTTGAAAATCTATACTATCAGAAACAATAGATGAAATTGTTCATGAATTCTTCAAACAAGAATTTATAAAACTCTGGAGAGTGAGAAGTGTTTGTTTTGTGACTGATTTGCGTTTTTTTTTTTTTTTTATATCTGATTACCTTGTGCTTTTTTTTGTTTTGAGCCAATAGCTTTACATTTAAGGTTGGATGCTATTAGAGAAAAAATGAGAGCGAAAGAAATGAGAATTAATACAAAAGAGCGTGTAAAAACAAATAAAAAAAATAAATAAAAAAAAAATAAAAAAGGGTAAAAACAAAAAAGCATGTATGAATATGAAAATCATGATGCATTTATTTAGTGTTTCGTTTTTTCAATATTTTTTGTAATGAGCATGAATTATTAGACTATTTGAATTGATCTTTACAGTCAACTCTTAATTCGCGGTTTCGAAACTCGCGGCTCGGATTTTTTTTTTTTCCCGGGTTCTCAATCAGGACCTAACTATCGGACCGAATTTTCAGGAGCGTTAGGAAAAGCATTTTAAACTGTGTCTTCACTAACAAATTTCATAACATTTTCAAAACACATTATTGTATTATTCTATTTTAAGTGATAAATAAAGCATTGATGTCTATTACGTCACATTTTCTGTTGAGTCTGCATCAAAAAGGAACCAACTTACTGGCGTAATGTGTAGATAAATTCAATAAGGTACCTTAGGGGCTGGGTCCGTAATTTGCGGATTTTCAGAACTCGCTTAGAACGTCTTAGAACGTAACGAGTTCCAGGTGACCACTGTATATACCTTTAACATTTACATTTATAGCAACTGGGCAGTTGAGGCTCAACAGTGCAGGCTTGATGGTGCTGGGATTTGAACTCATGACCTTCTGATCGGAAGTCCGTCCCACAAACACTTGAATCTGTTGTGTCAAAAAATGACTTGTGACTTAATTACTTTGTTGGAAACTTGTGACCAAAACAAATCGATTTAAATCATTGTATTATACATACATATTACTTCTGTAGTATCACGTTATACCAAGCTTGTTGTAACCAGCTGATGAAAACACTACAGTGCAACCAGCTCGCATCTGAATCCTAATTTACAGAATGAACTTCAATGTGGATCAGAATTGATACATACAGCATGGGACACACATTGTAGTAATTTATCACAACTAATAATGCACTTATTAGTCACACAAGAGATCCTTTATTATAAACCAGTGCAAGTGTGTGTAACTGAAATCTCATATTTTATAAGAAATCAACGTTTTAAATGTGAATTTTCCAGAAATAATCTCTGTTGTATAATTAGATAAATGAGATATCACCGTCACCACTCGAGTGATAAGTGCTTGTTTTTTTCTGAGGCCTATGCCACATTCAACAAGCACAAAAATGGACTCGACTCAGTATAAGCCTAATTCCTCAGCAAGATGATATCCGTATGATACCACATTACCCAAGAGTTCAGTCTGGATTATCACTCTGAGTGTGTGTGTCTGTTCCATCTGGCTCATCCCTAAATAGGACGAACGGGCGAACGAGTGAGAGCAGAGAAAGTGCAGGGTGAGAATGAAAGCGGGGCTCTGTCTTATTATTGTTCAATTAGCATGGTGACAGCGAACATTCCCACCGCTAGTGTCACACTTTAACCTGCTCAGTCGGCCGGAAATACTGGCAGCTGCTCTTTACCACCTTTCATTAGAGCCGAGATGGCAGCCTGGAGCCTGGCCAACGGTAAGCAAGAAATAAAGAGATACAAATGTGAGCATCTGAGAAAGATTTGGGATTTTAGATTTAGGTGAAAGTAGTAAGCACAGTAAGCATTTAAAGAGCAGTCTAAATTTTTTAATTTGAAAATATATTTCATTTAAACCAATATATATATATATATATATATATATATATATATATATATATATATATATATATATATATATAGGGCATCTGCCAAAATTCCGTAAATAAAATAAAGATTTCTTTAAAATGTTTCATGTAAATGTATTTTCTTGGATTGAAATATATGGAGGGCAAAATACATATTTAACTGATTAAAAAATATCTTTTTTCGAAAATATAAAAAAATGGGCAAAAAAAATGTATTTATAAAAAATTTATTTATGTAAATATATATTGATATATATTTCAGCAAATATATATTTTAGCCATTTTTTTGTATATTTTGAAATAAATTTTTAAATATATTTAAAAATATATATTTATTTATCGTATGGGTTGCTTCTATACCAATTTTCACTGCACATCTATCATTGACAACAGCATTAGTTCAAAGTTGAATCTTTGAAATATTTATATAAACTGCAGACTTTCCCAGTATTTGGTTCCCACTGAACAAATTTGCTTTAGTTTGCACTACACAAGTGTGTGTAAAACTTAACAATCTGTTAAAGATCGAACACACCAGCGTCGTCCGAACACGTGCTTTGAAAGAAAAGAGTAGACATGAGGCTGAAATCTTTTGTACAAAAGCAATTAACATGGTCAATATATCACATAGGGCTGACTTTAAATAGGGACTTAGATATAAGATTAAATATTTAAGATATTGAATGTACTTTCTGGGTTCTTAAATATTTCACATTCTAAAACCTTGTGTTTATTTCCAATTTAAATGAAAAGGAAAAAAAAGGATTTTCAATATGATTATCCGGGAAAAAAAAGGATAACATGAGGTCCGAGATAGTAAAGTGCCTCTCAATGTGTTTTGACAAAATCGTACTGTTCTTTTCTGTAAACGTAACTCATGAGAAACACATTTACAGAGGTTGACCGATAGTGGATTTTACTAATAACGAAAGCTCGGTCGGATCGTATTTGCCGATAACCAATTAATCAACCAAAAGATTTTAAAGCAAACAAACACTCCAATTAAAATAGTACTGAACTTTATTACAAAAGTTTTTAAATGAGCACTGAAAATGTGCTTAATAAAAAAAATGTATATATGTATTAATATGTTATTTTATAATTGATATTATAGAATTATTAATTATAAATAATGCATATAATTTTAATAATGCATATCTCATGGTTTCTTCCTTATGCCATCTCGGGGAGTTTTTCCTTGCCGCAGTCGCCACTGGCTCACTCATCAGGGACAAACTTACTTATAAAGAACATATCCACTTTTAATCATCACATTTTCTGGGTAAAGCTGCTTTGAGACAATGTTCATTGTTAAAAGCGCTATACAAATAAAACTGAATTGAATTGAATCTAATAGCGCTCTCCGTGCAGCGCACAGTCTCGTGTAAAATCAAACAGCACATTAAGTCAGTGACTCTACAGGCCACTCTCGTAATGACCGCCGACCTTCTCGGCCTCTCCAGCATCAGTATGGATTTTTGCCAATAGCCGATAGTTCCAGCAATCAACTATCGGCGCCTATTAATCGCCAAAACCAATAAAACGGTCGACCTTTACACATCCATATCTTATTTTTATAATATATAGTTATATATATAGTACGGTTACAAATCTGTGTTCTGTTAATAAATGCATTTGTTGTACATGCACATTTCAAACAAATTCTTTTTTTTTTTTCTAATTCTTTTTATTCTCATTTCTTTCTTTTGCGTTTTCTCTCATAGCATCCAGCTTTAACTATAAAAGCAAGCAAAAAGCATTCAATAATCAGATATAAAATGACTAATAAATGACAGGTGCTTGTACATTTTGGTCATTAGATTGTCATTTGGAAAGAGAATTAGAGAATTTTTTTTTGCTTCAAATTATTTCTCCAGAACCAAACTACGGAAAAACTATTCATTTTCCTGTTTCTTCATGGATGTATGGAAAAGAAAATCAAAAGCAAACTAAAACAGAATTCTGTCTAATTGCAGGACTTCAGAAGCAGTACGTCACAGCAGTTTCAGGACAGCTGCACCAGGCCAGCAGTCTAAGAGAAGAAGTGGGCGGAGCTTATACACTCTATAGAGGGTGTTGCGCTACCCAATATGCGTCATTTTCTTTTATTAGGTCTGAGCTGTTTTAAATAGATTTTAATTGTTTCGAAAACTGCAATATTTTCCAAATTTTGTTTTAAATAAGGTCACTGTTCATTTCGTACATGCATCAGATGCACAATAATCATCCACAAAGAAACAGGAAAAGTACTTGTTTTTCTGTAGTTTGGTTCTGTAGCATTAAAAAAAATAAAAATAGTGATCCATTTTCTTTTTTTTTTTTTTTTTTTATTCTAAATGAAAAATGAAATGGCCAGATATAATTATCAAATCTATTGTCTATGGTTTTATAGATTCTCAGACAAAGTTTGCTAGCAAAGTGGTTTTTATTTTAATATTGATTCATTGGAGCAAAAGTTAATTGTACAGTAACAATAAAGGTTGAATTTGTAATGGGCTGTCCATAAAAAAAAAAAAAAAAAAGATTGCAGGCATTGTTGTCATGGTGATGAAAATCATTTCCAAGCCGCTGACGTAACCACTTGTTAGTTCCAGACCTGATTCTTTTTAATTTTTGTTTCTTTTTTTTTTTTTTTGGACCTAATTTTTGATTTTAGCAGCAGAACGAGTCACTACTGGCATCCTGTATATGAGGAAAAGACTCTCTTTCTCTCTCTTTCTCTCTTCCTTTTGGCACTACTACTCCAGGATTAGGATTAACCAAGAGCTATTATGGATGTACGTTACAGTAGGTCTATGTGTGTGTGTGTGTGTGTGTGTGTGTGTGTGTGTGTGTGTGTGTGTGTGTGTGTGTTTACACCATGTTGCTCTCCAGCAGATGAATGGCACCCATGAGTGGCCTGTTTACACCCAGTGGTGGGAGCCATATGCAGCCATCATTAAAAATCACCTCTGAACCTCTCCGCCTGTATATCCACAACACACACACACACACACACACACACACACACACACACACACATTGCACTGGGAGAAAACTGGGCAATCCAACTCTAGATGCAGACTTTGTGTATGTGTGTGTGTGTGTGTGCGTGTATATGTGCGTATGTGCGCGTGAGTGTGTGTGTGTGTGTGTGTGTGTGTGTGTGTGTGTGTGTGTGTGGAGAGAGAGAGCAGTCTGGTGGCATAGTGTCAGAAGAGTTGAAGGTTAGTCTTCCCTTTTAATATTGCCAATGTTGTCCCCTTTGAAAATTCATTAAAGTGCTTCGACCTCTATGCCATCTGTGTATGCATGTGTATGTGTGTGTGTGTGTGTGTGCGCACATGTGTGTGTGAGAATGTATCAGGAGAAAAGGCTGCTTGGAAGGATGATTGATATTCTGACAGCGGGTCGGGCTTGGCGTCAGGAATGCACAACGGTGACTTTTACTCTTCGGCATGCCTGTTTATCCGTGTTAATAATACACACCATTTCACCCATACACCCATTTCACATTTGATTGCTGGGGCATTTGCCAGCCCGCCTTATTTCAGAATTTGATGGCGGGGTTGTGGAGGTGGGGTGGGGTTCTAGATTTGGTCTATTTTGGTGTGAACTAGGGAGCGTTACTCAGAGCGTCCAATTCGGTTGAACCCACACTACTCATTACCACATCCGTCACTGCAGCTCTTTTCCCGCTGAACAGCCGGTACGAGGCTCATACAGACACGGCAGTGATAATTAATATTGTTCGTATGTGAAATTAACCGGGCCAAAAATCTGCCCCGTTTTGTCGCTTTGCTCTTCTTGTCCGCTCGGTGCATTACGTCCTGGATTCGCTCGGCAGGATTCCGATTTTTTTTCATTTACATTTATATCAGTGGCAATTGGCAGGCAATCGTTTCTAGGGTGAATTGCTTTATAGTCTCTGTCCACATCATTTCCACAGCCTGGTTCACTATTCCTGGTTGACGGGTGAGGATGACATTAAAAAGAGAGAAGATAACTCCCCCATACCAGCAGGTGGCAGTAGTCAGTATTCAACATCCACACAGGAAGAAGCTAGAACTTGAAAAGCACACTAAGCACACTTTGAAAATCTAGTGGAACATCTTCCCAGAAAAGTGGAGTCAACAATAAGAGCCAACTGGGACTAAATGTGGGATGCAATACTCAACTTATGACTAGGTGACCCAATACATTTGGCAATATAGTGTATTTCATTGGTGTTATATGATGCTACTTTTGGAGAGAGAATAACATTTGGAGAGAGAGAAAGAGAGTGCAAGAATAGCAGTTTTAGGAACTGTATTGCTAGAGAGCCTTCAACCAGCTGTACAATAGTTTAGGCTCCTGGTAGGAACTGGTTACAAAACCTGCTAAGTGCACTGATTGTAAGGCTTGTGATGTTCAAGAAATGTATTTAGATTATTCCATTTTCTGTGATACTACTTATTAATTAACTGTTGAAGGGGGAAGGAAAGAAAATCGGCCAAACATATCGACCCAAAAAATCGGCATCATATATCGGCCATCAGCTGCTCTGATTTCTAAATATAGGCATCGGCGACACTCAGAGAAAAACCCATATAGGGCGACCTCTAGTGGGTAAGATAAGTGCGCTAAGATGTCGTAGGCAGGCGTCAGTGTTAAAAACCTGAGGAGCTGTTGGGACAAATTGGGGTGGCTGAAAACACTGCATTCTGGATCAGTTGCAAAGGTCATACGGTGCTCTCAGGGCAGATCTGACACGATAAATTTTTGTATTCCACAAGGGGCTGAACTGTGGATAGAAACGGCCTACGAACCGAGTATGAGCATGTCAATTTAGCCATGAAAGGCGAGAAGGGCCGTTGGATCTTCATGGTTCCCCCAAGGTAGTTTGCAGTGACACGTGGTGAGATCTGAGAGTTGTCCTGGGAAATCACAAGATCTTGACATTAGGACATGTCTCTGGGGGGTGTACAGTAGCTCGGGTTTTGCTGGTTTTTTTTCTGTTTTCAGCTGATGAGCTACCATGCATGACGAGATGTCTGCCAGAAATCCAGAGTCCCTGGCAGAAAGGAAGGGTCGAATCGAATGTCTGGAGGAAGGAAAGGAGGGGTCGAGTGGAGTGTCATTGCCGTAGTGATGCAATGACAACACATGTGACCGCACCGAGAGAGTGAACATGATCCAGAATTGCAAATTATGACACACCAGTCGACAGATTAGTGGCGATGGAGAGCCTCTAGGTGTCACTTGATATGAGCATCACTCTTAGATGTTCTATCTGTAAACCACATCTTCGTGTCTAAACTGTTTCTACTGAGGACTGTTTCTACTGAACACCTGCTACTGCACAAAATCATGCAAGACATAACTAAACATGTACTTTAGCTGGAGATTTGCACTGTGCGATGGTGACCACTATTTTTGTCCCTTTATGAACAAAGATGGCTGACAGATGGAGTCGTTAGATTTTTTGGACTCCTAGAATCGATGGTGTTTTCTAGGGGTGTAACGTAGACTACTGGTACTGAACAGTGTTAGTGCAGGACTTTCAGTACGATGTTTAGTCTCCGCTTCGCACTTTGATCTCAGTGTCAATGTGATTCGAAATGATTTGTAATTGCAAATGTGTGAAAAGACAGACTTTGTTTTGAGGACGTGTAAAATCGCTGCCACTTTCTGTCCGTTCATACGACATCTAGCGATATGGATTCTTTTGTGTTTTTATGAGCAGCTTCAAGAATTTCTCTCGAAAGGAGAAGATTCGGACAATTAATAAGGTATAATTTCATATTTTATTGTTAATTTTTATTAATGTTACTTTTTATTATTACATTAAGCAAATTTTTGATATCAGTATAACCAAACAAGGGGATAAATTATAATCAGTATATCCACAGTAAGTGATTAATTTGTGCAAATAAGTGAAAGCAGTAGTTTCTAGAGTTAGACTTTACTAATGCAGGTGTAATGACATCATGTTTGTAGGTCATAGACAGGTCAGGCCTGGACAATGCGGAATCTGGTTTTAACCTGTTACTTTTGATAATAATAATAAAACTAAAAAAACAAAGATGAAAGGAACTTGCCACCATTACTTTATTAAAATGTAAAGGGAAGATTTTGAAGATAATGGTTGTAGACGAGGTAACCGTTGTTGTAGCGTTGTTATCTGGGCTGTATAAAGAGTATAAAAAGGTTGTGTTTTTGCTGTGATTTTGGACACTTCCATGGAACGGTCTGACTTTGTTTCTGCAGGAATAAAGCCTGATTCTTTGACATCACAACCCTGGATTGAGTCTATTGTTTTTGATTGGATTCTAAATTCGTTTGTTCTTGTCTCAGCCACGACGTTCCAAATATCGAGGGAGTGAATAAATAAATCAATGAATGAAAGATGGAAGGAATTAATGAATTCATAAATACATAAATTAAATGAATAAATTAATAACTTTCTTAAATGCAGAAATTCGTTAAAGTGTGCTAAAATAAGTAGAACAGTTAAGTAGAACATATATTTCGAAAATGTTATATTAAATGTAAAAAACACACACACACACGTATAAATATAAGCATCTGTATTACCTAATGCGGTCAAACTAATGTTAACTATTTAATTGATTTTCTTTTTTTTTTTTAAACCTAGCAGGCATTTTATTTTAAACTATTTTTCAAAATGTAAACAATCGATGTTCACAAATGTTAATAATAATAATAAATGAGGTTAATAAAAAAAAAAATAATAATAATGTTTGGCATTTCTTCCCCCTAACTGTACCGTGTAATTGAACTGAAACGTGACTTAAAAACGGAGGTAAGTACCGAAGTTTCTATACCATTACACCCCTGGTGTTTTCTGAATATATATATATATCTCTGCCACAGAATTTAAACAAGATTTATTAGCGTAATACTGTATCTTACTCACTCTTTAAACATAAATCAATGTGGATACATTAGTGTAAACTCTACGTCACTCTACAATCATGTTCTATTAAAATGCAAACGTGTATTTTGGCATGCGTTTGTAGTATAAGTATGTTTCCTTTCCCTTCCTAAATGTCAGAACTGCATCTATCTTAAGTCTCCTAACATCCTCTGAGAGTGTTTACACAATTGATGCGTCCTTAATGGTGGTGGAGTTCGATCGAATTCCAGGTCAAGCACCGACTGAGGAGTCAAAGAGGCATCAATTATAGTACTGAGACACGTACCTGGTGTTCCTCGCTCCACCCATTACCCGCTGTCCTTCCTGATTAGTCTCTATATTGTCTCCTGACCTCCTAACACTGTCCTAAAGAATAGTAAAATTGCTAAAAGGATGCAGAATGGTTGTTGTGTTATGACTGTTAAAATAATAGGCTCAAAACATGACTATAAATGTGTGTTTTCAGAAACTACATTCGCAAAAATCACAACCAGGGGCCCCATATATCCTTCTACACAAGGGATAATTACTAAAGGCAAAAACAAGGGTATCCGCCGTTGTCTCAAACAACATTAATTCTCCAAACTGGCATGTTGTGTCTCTCAGCACAGCAGAACTCTCTTTCTAGAAGAAAGGTCACAACAGGCAGAGAGGTAAATAGCTCAGGTGACACACAGCACACTGTGATAGATGTGTGTGTGTGTGTGTGTGTGTGTGTGTGTGTGTGTGTGTGTGTGTGTGTGTGTGTGTGTGTGTGGTGCACAGTGAATGTAGCGGCAGGAGAAATGTGCCCCCTTGCAGAAATCTCTGTGTTATTGAATGTTTATACCTCTGTGTGTGTCTATGTGAGAGAGTATGTGCGTGCGAGAGAGAGAGAGAGAGAGAGAGAGAGAGAGAGAGAGAGAGAGCGTCTGTGGGTCCAGGTGGCAGTGTAATACTCCAGCCTACCGAGATCATGCTAATCAGAACACTGGCATGTACCCACAACCACGGATACCAGCACCCGGGCAACAGAGACACTTGGCAGCCATCTCTCTCTCTCTCTCTCTTTTTCTTACTAGCTCTCATTTCTTTCTCAGTCATCGAAGTCTTTCTTGTGTAAATTCCTCCTACTGCTTACTAAAAGGGTCCTTTTCGGACGTCACGTGTTCGACTCGATTTTGATGATTCCGAAAAAAAAAATAAATACAAATACAATAATTGGAGACGGTGGATAAATACATTTTCATTTGTTTTTAACTTGTGTTCATCATTTAAAATGTAATTAACCTGCCAGATTTAATTAAACATAACTGCACAGGCGGTCGATTTACTTAGTAACTTAGATCTACTACATTAATAGTGCACTTGCCCTCAAGAGCATTTATTCATATATATATATATATATATATATATATATATACTAAATGATAGATAGATAGATAGATAGATAGATAGATAGATAGATAGATAGATAGATAGATAGATAGATAGATAGATAGATAGATAGATAGATAGATAGATAGATGTACATGTAATCTTATTAAGTGTATTTTTTGAAATTTTTTGAGTTTTGCACCAACACACACACACACACACACACACACCGTGGCACTGTTCCAGTTATGCCCGGTTTGATCCTGGCTCGTTTCAACGCTGCACCTGCTCGTCAGCGTCACGTGGTTCACGGTAAACAAAACCCAGGCGAATGAGGATTTACAGCAGGAACAGGAAACGCTAAATAAACTTCGGCAGAATGCTAAAATATGGCAGAGCACATCGAAGCATAGCCTGCTGAGTGCGATTTCAGAAAACGCTTCTACAGAACGAATGCTGATATTGTACATCTGCTTATTAACACGATGTAAATCACTTCCTGCCGAGAGTCGCTGTCGTCTTGCCTTGCCACGAAAAAAAAAACAAAAATGTATGTTGACACTGTAACAATCTTTCCTCCTAAATCTAAATCGGTGGCATCAAGCGAAACACAGTGGTGTCAAATGCCAGGTTAATGTATGGTGTATAAAGAGAAAATGAAAAAAATTGCATGCAGTAATTTGCTCTAATACAAGCGCAAAACAGACATCCAGATTATGCAACGTGTTTGTGTTTAACAGATAGAGAGTAAGTGAGAGAGAGAGAGAAAGAGAGAGAGAGAGAGAGAGAAAAAGAGAGAGAGAGAAAGGAATATATGAAAAAGAACAGACTTCGCACTGCATCATGGTGCTAAACAGACCAAATGTGAAAGAGACAAACAGCCAAAGAGCATTTTTAGCACCCTCTTAATTAAGCACGGTTCCTTAATGACCAGTGCATGTTTTAAAACCTCGAAAACATTCATTAACTATTTGTAATCATCACCAGTGATAATATTTGTATGTATACTGCATGTATACTTGCCATCACATCACCTTTAACTATTAGCTTTATAAGAGCCTGATAAACCAATAGAGTAGCCTAAAGAGTTGGAGTAGATAAACGAGGTTATAAATAAGACAAGGTATACTTCCATCAAATGATCCAATGGTAATAAT
This sequence comes from Silurus meridionalis, assembly GCF_014805685.1. Taxonomy (NCBI): domain Eukaryota; kingdom Metazoa; phylum Chordata; class Actinopteri; order Siluriformes; family Siluridae; genus Silurus; species Silurus meridionalis. The sequence continues at coordinate 8,430,345 of NC_060911.1, read as the reverse complement.
CACTAGGGGTCGACTAAAAGCGGATTTTACGATAATGATAGCAAGGTCGAATCGTACTCGCCAATAACCGATTTAGAGGGACCCGGACGTTTTCCAGACAAGGTGAAAGAGGTGCGATTGTGATGGTTTGGACATGTGCAGTGGAGGGACATGGGACAAAAAGAGGAAGACCAAGGAGGAGGTTTATGAATGTGGTGAGGGAAGACATGCAGGTGGTGCATTTAAAAGAAGCAGATGTAGAGGACAGGGGAATATGGAGACGGATGATCCGCTGTGGCGACCACTAATAGGAGCAGCCAAAAGAAATACATGTTTGTTTTTGATCCAGTATCTATTTGAAATGGTTTGGTTTGAAATCAGTTGATTAACAGTTATCGGCATACGATCCGACCTAGCTGTCGTTAATATCGGTCGACCTCTAAACCATTTAATAAACGGATAGTTTTTAAATTGCATACTAGATAAAAAAAATAAAAAAAAAAAACACAGCAAGTACAATACAACTGAAGTTCATCACAAAAAAAAACACTACTAAATTATAAAAAATGTGCTAAATTAAACATGAACGTAATAATTAAATCAATAAATATTAAGGAAAATACATGCATTAAAACTGAAAAAAAAAAACAAAAAAACACTTCAAATAAATAAAAACAGTTATATTCAAAATGAATAAAAAAGTCACTTCAACAAACAACACGTGGACTTAGTGATTCACCTCTAGGGGCCGCTCTCGTATTGTATAATGGCAGCGAACCTTCTCAGCCGCTCCAGCAACCAGGAAAAACTATCTGTATTTTCAGCAGTTTGAGTTCCAGCAATCGACTGTCGGTACTCGAACTCTAATAATCACCGTTTGTGATTATGACTAAATATTTGATATTCTTAAAATGTATACCTCATTAGACCATAATACTTTCGTATATATAAGACTTTCACTACTCTGATTAAATCTCAGGTCTGATGACTCTTATATGCAGATGATGTTTATGCAGGGCTGCACAGTAAAATCTTTTACAACCACTCAATCTGCAGAGGCTCAAATTTTGCTTTGGCATTCTGAGCAGTATAGGTGCCGGTCTATGTGAGAGATTTCCAGGTCTTTCAGATCCTGACTTGACTTCTACAGTTCCCCTTAACTGCCATTTCTTAATCAAATTTCCAAGAAGGGAAACTGCAAGCTGGAAGTGCACTGCTTATAATAAAATCATTTTATAGCCTTCCTCTCCTCGGTAGGCATCAATTAAATCCTAAGTCAGCTGTTTAAAGCAGGTCATCGTTGTTGAATGCTTTAGTTAAAGTCAATACTTTAGCATTGTCAACCTGAAAGTGACCTGAAAATTTCAACTATTGGCCACAAGTTTTCCATATAGATGTACAGTATATGTGTATAATGTAACTTGTTTTTTCAATTTACAGAAAATGATATGATGTGGACACCAAAACCTTTGCATGCATGTGTGTAATCTCATGTAGGTCAATTTCAGCTCCAGTGTGGAACACTACAAATCTGGATTATTTTGCAAGGTTGGGCTCTGAAAGAAAATGTTGGACAATTACTTATGGTATATTTATGACTAGCATTGGATAAGTGGCAGAGTTAGTGGTGCATTGGTGGTAGTTTTATGACAAGGGAATGGTGTAGCATTTGTAGATTTAAGATGGAGTAGGATAGATTGTGCAATAAGATTCCAGGTGAAGAAATGTAGGTTTTTTTGCTATGCTCTGGGTTGATGCAGTCGTTCGAGGGGCAGTAAACAGGGTGATTAGGGATGCTGAGTTCTACTCGTATTTTGCCGTTCCACACATTACTGAAGCAAACAGACACCTGCCAGCTGATCATCGATTAAAACCAATTAATTATTCAGCAAGGCCTGCTGGTATGCTGAGGTTTCACGTAGAGAAGGGAAGTACTTCGCCCTTAAACGAGAAGCACAGATGGAAAAAAAAGACAGAGAACCAGAAATGACAAGAAAGAGAGGCAGGTTTTTTACTGCATATTTGCAGTGTTGCCAAAATATTGTCACTGTATCAAGCAAATCCTGTAGATGCTTCTTGCTGCCTGGCCCAATTGGTAAGGTGAGGGTAATATGGGATGGGTTTTATTAGATATTTCAGTGTAAACATTGAAAGGAAATTCACAGCAAACCGTCAAAGAGGCACAGGTTCAGCTTCCAAACATCGTAGTCCCAATGCAAAATGGAACAACAGAAGCTGATTGGAGCCAGACAAACATAATCAACATGGACAGATATTGTTTTTTCACCAGAACCATGTTGCTAAAAACATTAATTTGACTAATTATCTTTCTAAGAACTGGTTAGTAAAAGCAGGAGAAATTTCTCCTTAGCAAAACGATTAAGATCTTTAAGCATAAATGCAAACAGGGTTTTGGTTGGCGTTACAGTATGTATGTAAGACTGACGGATACTGAAGGTCCACCGATTGTGGATTTAATCGATACTGATATCTAGGTTGGATTGTATGAAGAAAAAAAACTATAATCAATATTACAAAAATAAATAGATGTAAATATGAATATATGAATTCTAAAATAGAATTACATAATTACTAGAATATAAATTATAAATAGTACATAGAATATAGTGCTCTCTGTGCAGCGCTCCGAACAGCACGTAGCATCGCCACTAGAGGCCGTTCTCGTAATGACAGCGGATCTTCTCAGCCGCTCCAGCAACAGACGCTACCCGGAAAAACTATCAGTATGTATTTTTGCAGATAGCCAATACTCTATGGCTAAAGGCCTTTCATTTATATTACTCAAAATAGACAGACAAAAGGAACTCACAAGGAAATCCCAGGAGATGGAACATCCTAGTCCAAACTATACAATATAAGCAGGAAAACTTAATTAGTACAGCTAAATGTTGTAAACAAGAATTTGAATGCCAGCTTTCTTAAAAAAAGAAGAATAATTTGGGTAAATGATAAAAGCATGAAAAGCTGCTCATAGAACCAAACAAAGCAAGATTGTGGAGACTAAAACAGCAAATAAAATCATTAAAAACCAGTACAACCTACCTAATACTTTAGAAATAAATATTATGTGACATTATAATGTACGTAACATATATACACATTGTACACAAGTACACAATGGGTTCAATAATATATTTTTAAATCTTTTTGTTACTATTTCTGCCGTATAATAATGAAACGGATTGGGTCGTATATTAAAAAAAAGACTGAACATATAGTTTATGCTCTTTCTTTTTCTCTCTCACTCTCTTTCTCTCCATATATTATATGAAGTAATGAATGCTACACGCCATAACAGTAAAACTTTTACAATGAATACTATAAAAGCTGTTAAGTCTATCATTTCTTTTGCATTCGCTATTCAAACATCCTCGAGCAATGTCATGAATCTCTTTCTAAGAGCTGCACAATGATCTGTCATGGTCAGCGTCCCACTGTTTGGATTGACACAAACACAGGGACAAACGTAGCCCCAACAACAGGACAGCATACGCGTTAGGGCTGTGCAATATGGACAAAATAATCATATTGCGATTTTCTGAATGAATATTGCGATTGCGATTTTCTTCGCGATTTTGACAATTGTTTTTGCTTTTTCAAACTTTTTTAAACATGCTTTTTCTAAATGTATTTAGTGCACAAGAAGTGCATAGCAAAACATTTATAAATTATATAAAATAACAGTATTAATAGTTTAATAAACAAAACTGTAGTAAAATTGTCTTTAAAACAGACAACATAAAATAAATTAAGATTAACTAAACTAAATTCCAGTCATAATAAATAAACTTCAAAACTGTTTTTTTAGTGCACACATTTCACAATGAAATAACTGTACAGTAGTACTAACTGCTTGATAAACAAAACTGTAATAAATTGTCTTAAAAACAGACATGAAATAAATTAAGATGAACTAACCTCAACTCCAGTCATAACAATAAATAAAAACTAACAGAAATCAAAACCAAAAAACAGATTGCTCTCTTAAAGGTTTTTTGCAAGAAAAACCAGCATGTCCACCATATCTGTGGTCGTGACGTAGTATTTCACCTGCTTGAGCTCGTATTCAACGCCCGCCTTACATTTCTCATACATTTCGGGAATAGCAAATCGTGTGAAATGAGTGCGAGATGGCAGCTGGTATCTTTTGTCGAGTGTTTGTATTAGTCTTTGGAAGCCGTCTTTATTGAAGATGTGCGCAGGCATCATATCTTTGCATATATAATAAGTGACCGCGTCGGTAATTTCTTTGTGCCGTTTTAAACCTTTCTCATAAGGCATGGCGCTTGCAAATGCTTGAACAATGTATACTTGTTCAATCTGTTCGGGCTGGCTTTGATGTGTGCTTTTGTTTGTTTCGATGGACTTTGTCGACATGCATTGATCATGCAGTTTTTTATGGCGCTGTTTTAAGTGTTGGAACAGATTTGTAGTATTGCTCCGTTTCGTTGGAATAATCATTCCACAAGTCTTGCAAATTACCTTGCTCTGTGACATCCTCTCTCCTGAATCCAAAATACTCCCAAACGACTGACGTTGAATTTCTCTTTGACACCAAATCATTTTTATTTTGACCTGCATCCATATTTTACGTTCTTTCCTCCCGCTCGCCGATTCGGTTTTTCCGCTCAGCTTTGTCGTGCGCTGCGTGAGCTCTGATTGGTTAACGTCTTAAAAACATGCGCACAAGAACGTATTCTGAATAAAAATATAAATAAATGAATAGATAAAATCGCAGCCTTATGCGGTTTAGAAATCGCATGTGCTTAAATCGCGATTTTTTTGCGATTGCGATTAATTGCACAGCCCTAATACGCGTGTGATGTCTAATAACGCTCGGTAGGTTTGCAAGAAATAGCGATACGTATGCAGACACCTTTCTTTTTTTTAAAATCCTGTTTAAGATGCAAGATACGCGAGGACGATGGCGTGAAGCTGTAGTGCCGCCTCAGAACTCCGGTTTGTTTTGCGAGCTTTCTCCAGATTTTCCAATTTTCTCTGACGTTGGAGGAAATTTAGTTCTTCGAGAGTATTTTTGCAATAGGTGGCTGAAATATAAATCATACACCCTTAAAAAGATGAATTCATGCTTCAAGCTATTGCCTGAAACAATTTCGATAAACTACCTGCAGAGCCTGGCTTTGTTTTTGTTTAGTTTTTTTTCACCAAAAGAGGTCTTGCTAAAAGTCTTTTCACATTTGAATTTGAACACATAAATCGGAACAGATTAACGTCGTCCTCTGTCGTGCTCGGTGCAGATACAAAGAAAAAAGTGACTTGATCAGAAGATTAACCTCGACCCCTAGTCACTCCTGGTATGCCCCATTTACTATTGGTAGACATAATTAAATATTAAAAAGAAACATAATACTGATCCATGCAGCGTTGGATTGTTATTTGATACCTTATTCAATCGTTCACCAGCACGTAATCAGTGCGATCAGTACAAGATTAATCTCTCACTCTTACACTCCATTTTTCCAGCAATTATCTTTAACAGAGATAGGAGGCCACTCAATTAGAGGGCTCGAGATGAAAACAAATGGAGTCGAGAAGTAGCAAGTAAGTGTGTGTGTGACTACATACGCGTGTGTGTATTTAAACCAGGCTTTTCCTAACCCACTGAATTACAGCAACTCTCAGGAGCCTGACTTGCATTTTAAAGAACTCGGGTTCCATTCTTTCCCTCCGTTCATTCTTTCAATCTCCTACTTGCTATTTTTCCCCCACAAATGCAAGCCCACCCCATCTAATAACCTTTTTCCCTGTCTCATTTCTCCTCCTCCTCTCACGCTCTCTCTCCCCCCACTGCCTCGGGGAGTCTGATTACAGTTTTAATACTGTCTGCTGAAACGCTAATACAATAGATGCTCGTCTTAGATTTCCCCAGCAGTGTGTCCCCCCTTTCCTCTCGTAATATTCTCCAGGAAGAGCTGCGCGACCGTGAAGGTTTTTCCGATCTCGAGCGCTATTTTTCAGCACACCTACTCGAGGTCGTTAGGAAAACGGGTGGAGGGCGGGGTGGATGATAATGGCGCTCCGGTTATAGGGGAGTTCCTGGACTTAAGTGACTTTATGGAAACTGAGTAGCGTAAGAGAAAGACAGAGAGCTCCTTGCGTGCCAATACGGAGCCGCCTGATTGGATTAGACCTAGTTAGAGGCCGAACCTATGGGAGAGAGGCCGATATATGATACACCCCAATCACTTGAGAAAGAGGAGGGGAGAAAAAAAACACGTTATCTTAATATGAGACAGTCAGAAAGATACGGAGAAATGAGAACAGACGCTAGAATGAATTTGAATTGTTTCCGTCAAGAGCTAATCGGGATACGGTTAGAAGACAGCCGTGTTTAATATGAATGATGAGCCCTCATGAAAACCCGAAACAGTAGGACGTGACGAGTGCATTCTAATTCTTGGTTGCGCCTCACTTAATCCTGGCAGTAATCCTGTTAGTTAATGACACCATCACTGTCTTGAGATCTTCATGGCAATCCCTGTCTACACTTACAGCATGTGTATGGTTTTGTTTCGGCTGCCATTCTCGAACAAATCTATAGCGCTGCTGCCGCTGAATTAATCAGAAAGTGTCGATTCATTTTTAGAACAGTGTGAAATGATTTATGTCGGTGCTTATTAATGACTATGTTTCCTTTTAAATTCTGAGAAAGTCAGGGATGTAGTGATTCCTGTAATGTGAATATATATACAGTATATAGTATCTCACAAAAGTGTCCACTCACATTTTAGCAACCATTTTAGTTTAATCTTCACAAGGGACAATACTATAGAATATATATTTTTGATTAGTCAAATGTATAGCAGTACAGATTTACTGTCCTCTGAAAGGAACCTCTGAAAGGAACATACAGCCATTATTGTCAAAATGCTGCTGGCAACAACAGTGAGTACACCATAAGCAATAACAGCTGTTCGTCACTTAACCGTGCAAAGACACACGTCCTGTTTACTCATGTTTTTGTTGGCTTGACAGGACCATACAAAATTTGTGTATCTTGTATTAGAGCAGTTAAAATTTGGTGCTTTGATTACAATTCTCTTATACTGACCACTAGATGTTCATCATGGCACCTCATGGTAAAGACTCTCTGAGGATTTGAGAATTACAATTGTTGCTCTCCACAAATATGCCGAGGCTATAAGAAGATCAGTAACACCCTGAAACTGAGTTACAGTGCAGCGGTCAGGGTCATAAAAAGGTTTTTGCAAGACGGGTTCCACTCTGAACAGGACTCACAAGGGTCCATCAAAGAAGTTGAGTCCTCGTGCTGTGCCGAACGGCAGTTTTCCAACATAATAATGATCCCAAACACACTGCCAAGATGACAAATGCCTTGCTAAGGAAGCTGATTTTGATGACGTGACCAAGTATGTCTCCAGACCTGAACCCTATTGAGCACCTGTGGTGCATCCTCAAGCAAAACGTGGAGAAACGGCATGTGTTTAACTTTCAGTAGCTCCGTGATGTCATTATGAAGAGGAGATTATTGGAGAGGATCCCAGCAACAACCTCTGCAGCTCTGGTGAATTCCATACCCAGGAGAATTAAGGCAGTGCTAAAAAACAATGGTGCTCAAAATATTGACACTTTGGACACAGTTTTGTTCATTTAAGGTGTACTTACTTTTGTTGGCAGCTATTTTTGAAATGGTGGCTGTATATTAAGTTATTTTCAGAGGACAGTAAATCTGTACTGCTATACAAGCTGCACAATGACTACACTAAAATATATCCATGTTTTTTTCCATAGTAAAATGGTTGCCAAAATGTGAGGGGTGTACTCACTTTTGTGAGATACAGTATGTAAAAAATGAAGGCACACAATTGTAAAGGATATGGTAAACCCAAACCGGTTTTCAGCACGACAATGCCCCACTACGAATGAAGATTTTAGAGGTTGTCCGAGTAATCAGTTTTGCCAACACATTCGCACCCCACATCGTCACATATCGACACTGTGGATGTTGCGCCCGACAGCGTCCACATCCGACGCCGAGGGTACCTTTCACGCCGCCGACGAGAGGACGGAAACCCTTCGCGTCGCTTTTCGACGCAGATGGACGGGACCCCATTTGCGGGTTACGGTTAGGGTTTGGGTTAGGGTTAGGGTTAGGGTTAGGGTTTGGGTTAGGGTTAGGGTTACGGTCATCTTCAGGATTTTTCAAAATTTTAAAATTAATCCTATACCATTATTATGATAGATAATAAATGATTAAGTGTATAGGACAGCGATCTGCATTGAAAAGCGAAGCACAGGGGCTCCCATCCATCTGCGTCGAAAAGCGACGTGAAGGGGGTACCTTCGGCGTCGGGTGTGGACGCCGTCGGACGCAACGTCCTCAGCGTCGATATGTGACGATGTGGGGTGAGAATGTGCTGGTTTTGCTGGAACCATCGGCAAAAATCCATACCGATAGTTTTTCCAGCTTCATTACAACTCGCTGTCGTTACGAGAGCGGCCTCTAGAGGCGAATCACTGACGCCATGGGCTTTTTGTTTTTTTGGGTGCAAATGGCACACTGCGCGGAGAACGCTATATAGATAATGTGGTGATAAAGAATGAAATAAGATGTTTTTTATAATTGTAAGTTTGTCTCTGATGAGTGAGCCGGTGTTGACTGTGGCAAGGAAAAACTCCCCGAGATGGCATTAGAAAGAAACCTTGAGAGGAACCAGACTCAAGAGGAAACCCATCCTCATTTGGGTTGCACCGAATGTCCATTTATTACAGATAAATGATATTGCAGTGGTACAGTGATGATGATCAGAAGCAAACTAAAGTCCTGAGTCAGTGTAGCAGACTGTTGACATTAACTACAGTACAAATAGAGTCTAAATGTGAATCTTCTGGGCGGGTGACCGCAAACTTTTGCCTGTACGGTGTATATACTGTATCAGACAGCTCGATAGTGGCCATTTGAAATAAAAATATTCAAGATACATTATATACTGAGAGACAGACAGAGTAAGAAACATGCAGAGACAAACAATGATGATTAGATAGACAGATAGACAGATTAATGAAGAGAGAAAAGACATAGCAGCTGGCTGTGTGGGAGGGTAGAGGAGCACATTTGTGAAACAGTGTTAAGAACAAGAGCAGTTCCACGCAAGACCTGTACACACACACACACACACACACACACACACACACACACACAGAAAACTTTTCAGCAACTGGGAGTGCAGTCTTTACTTGAAACTGCTGCTGCTTCATCTCTTTCACTCTGCATTAAACGCACAGTTAATGAAGCGTTAGAGGCGGCAGCAGGTGGGAATATTTGCTCACAGTCCTCGAGGCTGTGCCTGTTTGCCTCTCTCTCGCTCGGATGTGAGTCACACACTTGTGTCTGAGAAAAAGGAGGCAGTATTTAGGAGGTCGCACACTCTCACCTCACCCTCTCTTTCAATTCAAATCTATTACAACGCCGGCTTCGCTGCCACGAGCACTTATCCCCCGGTGTCTCCGCGTCGCACCTTGTTCTCCGTCGGTTGCTCATTTGAAGAGCTTCTTGACTGCCTCTTCTGATTAACAATGCGCACTGATATCCTTTTATTCTCTCTGTCTCTCTCTATCTGTATCTCTCTCTCTTTCTCCCTATCTCGCTGCGTCCACTCGAAGCTCACTCTATATGCACAATCACTTGACTTACCGCATTGCCAAAGAAATACGAATGTGCACATGTGAAATGCGTTGCTATTAATAATCAGGCCTCGTCCAAGCACTTCAAAATACAACTCCGGGACTTTCAAGGACTTTTCAAGTGCGAATAGATTAGCACTTGAAAAAGGACTACAGAAGACATGTCATTCACCAGACCATGTCGGTGAATTAAATGCGCGTTTTCCAGGCGATGTGCGGAGCTTTGAGACGTTAAAAAAAGGATTTCCTATAAAAAAAAAACTTCAAGTTGTGGTGAACTTGTGCCTTCTGTAGCATCGTGACAAGAATGGATCTTCTGCTGTTCTCCTTTAAGGTTTGACATGGTTGGAAAGAGTGGCTACAGTATCTCACAAAATAAAAGTGAGTACACCCCTCACATTTCAGCAATTATTTTAGCATAATCTTCTCAAGGGACAATACTATAGAAAAAAAAATGTGATATATTTTAGCTTAGCAGTGCAGATTTACTTCTGATAAAACTAAATATACAGTTTTAGATACATACAAATGTGTGTATCTTGTATTAGGAGCAGTTAAAAATTGGTGTTTTGAGTACAATTCTCTCATACTGACCACTGGATGTTCATCATGGCACCTCATGGTAAAGACTTGTTGCCCTCCACAAATATGCCGAGGCTATAAGCAGATCAGTAACACCCTGAAACTGAGTTACAGTACAGTGACCAGGGTCATACAGAGGTTTTACAAGACGGGTTCCACTCAGAACAGGACTCACAAGGGTCCATCAAAGAAGTTGAGACCTTATGCTGTGCGTCAGGTGCAGGAGCTGCTTCAAAGATAAACTTGTTTGGGTCAGATGGTATCCAACATGTGTGGTGATGCCCTGGTAATGAAAACCAAGAAAATTGTGTCTTGCCTACAGTCAAGCATGGTGGTGGTAGCATCATGGTCTGGGGCTGCATGAGTGCTGCTGGTGCTGGGGAGCTGTAGTTCATTAAGGAAAACATGGATTCCAACATGTACTGTGACATTCTGCAAAACATGATGCCCTCCATTCAGAAACTGGGCCGAATGGCAGTTTTCCAACATATTAACAACCCGCCAAAATGACAACTGCGGTACTAAAGGTGAAGGTAAGGAAGTGAACTGTACTTTATTTCTATAGTATTTTTCTTTGAGAATATTGTGAGAACATTGTGAGATACTGTTAAATCAATCCAATTAAATTTATGTTTATCTGTAGAGCACTTTTAATACTTAATATTAACTTATAATTGACTAAAAGTGAACCAGTGGTGACTGTGGCATGAAAAAACTCCCTGAGATGGCAGGAGGAAGAAACCTTGAGAGGAACCAGACCCAAAAGAGAACCTGTCCTCATCTGGGTGGTACCGAATGTCCATTTATTACAGTTCATTGTTCTTAAGGTGTGGTTGATTACACCAATCAAGCTTTACATTATGACTTATACAATAGACGAGCTGCTGGAGCTCACACTGATGAAGAAGTCCATGCTGTTGATGCTCGCTGGTTCAGGACCGTTTCGGCACCAAAAGGGGGAACCAACACAATATTAGGCAGGTGGTCATAATGTTCTGTGCCATTGTAGTACACTGTACACTGTTGACATTAACTACAGTCTAAACCCTCAAAGTTCCTGTGTTGTTCCGTTATCCCAAGGATCCCCAGGCTATTTGAGTTGCTATCAACTTCCTGTCAGTCGCTCATCAACAAACTGCTGTTTATTTTGCATCTGGAATATTTTGTACTGTTAAACTTTTTTTTGTTGTTTCCGAAAGGATTTAAGTGTCTGACTATTGACATGAAATGGTTCAAGATGGACTCGAGCTGCATGTACAAGTGGATTCCTGATGTGTATCGACTATTTATTTAAATAAAATATACACACTTTGTTTAATGACCTTCGTTTGAATGAATTTCTGCTTTTTGATCTTAGACTTGTTTAGTACTGTAATAGCTGTAAAAAATTTTTCTTTCATTCTAGTCGGTGAGGTGAGTGCATATATGTGAATGTGTGTGTGTGTGTGTGTGTGTGTGTGTGTGTGTGTGTGTGTGTGTGTGTGTGGGCAGATGGGGCAGGCTTTGCTGAGAGCCGAGTAGCTTCTTCACGGGCATCCGTTCACGTCTGCGCTGTACACCATGTGACAACTGTCAGCGTTCCCAACTGCCACTGCTTGGAGCTTCAGAAGCTCACTCACACACTCTAACACACCCTCATGCACACACACACACTTACACGCAAAACACCTTTACTTCAGAGAACAAATTTCCTTCCTCACACGTCTCTCTCCTTCTCCCTCCTCCCTCCCCCGTTCTCCTCCACAGCACTAATTAGCCAAAATATGGATAACATCACTCTGTGAGCAGAAGAAAAAAAAGTGTGGAACTTTTGGGAGAAATGCTGTTTAATGAGAACCTGCAACGCATCAACACACTTCTCATGGGCTCAATGCAGACTTGCATTTACACACACACACACACACAGGATCAAATCGAATCATTTTCATTTGGTGCTACAACATTCTAGTGTACATTTAATGAAGCAAACAAAAAAGAGCCAGATATTTAAAAACGTTTGAAATTATTACTGTTTTTTTTTTTTTTTTTTACTAAATATTAGTTAGCTCAAACACACAGTGATTACAATTTCCATAGTATTAATGACTATGAGGAGTTGTTACACTAATAGGATTTGAAGGTTTATTAAAACCTTTACATTCGTTTCATTCCTGGGAAAACTGAAGAAGCCTGATCACTAATCACTGATTCATCTTTTATGAATGTATTAAAAAAGCGGTTGACTGTAGGAGTATTGATTAGCATTGAGATTTTTTTATTAATATATTTAGAAAATTATTTTGCCTTTAATAAAGATAGATGGTAAATAATGCATGCTGCATGATTTGTTAAACTAGTGTATGTGGATGCAACCGAGTACGAAACATAGAAGGCGATAATTCACGATGCACTTTTCATTTTGTTTTTTCTTCATTTTATTTTAATTTTTTCATTTATTGGTCTTTTTTTTTTTAAGTATAGTAATTTTAATTATACTATATATGTGTGTGTGTGTGTGTGTGTGTGTGTATACATATATATATATATATATATATATATATATATATATATATATATATATATATATATATATACTTAAAGTTACTTGTACTTATTTATTATATATTTATATAAAACTTTTATATATAAATATTATATAACATATGTACAGTGCCCTCCACAATTATTGGCACCCCTGTTTAAGATGTGGTCGTGGACTTCTAAAAATTCTCCTTTTTTTTAAAACAACATAGAATCCAAATGCAAAAAAAGAGAAAAATCCAACCTTTTATTTAAGTACATTACTTTGGTGGTAAAAAAATCACACATTAAGAAAAAAAAACAAACTTGAAATCATGTGTGCCACAATTATTGGCACCGCCGATGTTAATATCTTGTACAACCTCCTTTTGCCAACAAGACAGCACTTAATCTCCTCCTATAACATTTCACAAGATTGGAGAACACAGAGAGAGGGATTTTTGACCATTCTTCTTTGCACAATCTTTCTAGATCATCCAGTGTCCTGGGTCCTCTCTTATGCACTCTTCTCTTTAGCTCGCCCCACAGGTTTTCGATTGGGTTGAGGTCTGGTGACTGAGATGGCCATGGGAGGACCTTGAGTTTGTGACTGCTGAACCACTTTTGTGTAGATTTTGCCACATGTTTTGGATCATTATCCTGCTGAAAGACCCAATGACGACCCATCTTCAGCTTTCTGGCAGAGGCCATCAGGTTTTTATTTAAAATATCCTGGTACTTCAAAGCGTTCATAATGCCATGCACCTAACAAGGTTCCCAGGGCCTTTGGAAGAGAAACAGGCCCACAGCATCACAGATCCTCCACCATACTTCACGGTGGGCATGAGGTGCTTTTCGGCATACTCATCTTTTGTTTCGCCAGACCCACTTAGAGTGTTTGTTGCCAAAAGCTCAATCTTAGTCTCATCTGACCAAAGCACACGATCCCAGTTGAAGTCCCAGTACCGCTTAGCAAACTCCAGGCGTTTCGTTTGTGAGTGTTAGTGAGAAAAGGCTTTTTCCTTGCATGCCTCCCAAACAGCTTGTTGGCATGTAGAGAGCGTCTGATGGTTGTTTTGGAGACTCTGTGACCCCAAGATGCCACTCTTTGATGCAATTCTGTGACGGTGAGCTTGGGAGATTTTTTTACTTCTCTTACCATCCTCCTCACTGTGCGTTGTGCCAAGATAAACTTGGGCCCTCTTCCAGCCTTGTTTGTCACTGTTCCAGTTGTTTTGAACTTCTTAATGATTCCTCTGACTGTAGATACCGGCAAGTTAAGGCGAGTGGCTATTTTCTTGTAGCCATTGCCTGACTTATGAAGGTCGACACACATCTGCCTTACTTGAATGGTGTGTTCTCTTGTCTTTGCCATGTTGACAAATGGGTAAGAGAATTAGGCCTCTGTGTCACGTCATATTTATACCCCATTTATACCAACATTTACGCATACGAACAAAACTGTCCTCAAAAATTAGCTCGGAGTCGGAAAAAATGCAAAACAGAGAAGACCGTAACGAGTCTACATTATGCGCACTGGATTAGAGCGAATAAATCTTTTTAGATACTTTTTTTTTTTATTAATAAGTATTTTTTTTTTTTATACATAATACAAAATATTGTATAGAGCCCTGATTATTTAGATTTGTTTTAATATATTTAATTGTTTATTTTTAGTATTTATAGCTCTTACCTCAATAGGAGATATGCGTAGTCAATAACGGACACGGCAACAACTTAGGAACAAATTCATGGTGCGAACGATCGTTCGGAACGTAACTCGTTCTTATGGAAGGGGGGCGTCTGTATACAGATTATTTTACAAAGAAAAAGGTTGCTGTTCATCAAAGTGTTGTAACTGATGATGTGGTGAAGGTTTTAGTTCAGAGAAACGTAACAAATACAGAAGAATTCTGATGAAAACGCTCACATTCTTGGTTAGGCTTGACATTTTCTCTATTCGCCTGGCAGGCTATGTGTGTGTGTGTGTGTGTGTGTGTGTGTGTGTGTGTGTGTGTGTGTGTGTGAAACAGAGTGAGAACAGTAGTTCGACAACATTCAATTTAACTTCATTAATAAATTTAACGCTGTAATCGTTTGCAAATCGATGAACTATGAGCTGATGCTCACTCATGCCTCACAGCAAACACACTCATCTGCTATCTGATATCGAAGAAAGAAGAAAAGGCCGTTCTTCTTTTTTCGATATCAGATGAGTTCAGTGTAAAAGTGTGGCTGCCAGGGAGGAGATTGTATGCGGTGCTTTAGAACTCTAAAGGTAGCGTTTTTACACCACTGTACACCATGCGTTATTTTTAAAACTCACCTATAAAGCATGAGCCCCCTATACAGTTCATTTCACAGTTAGCAGAAGAGTGCTTTCACTTTTCCCTACATTTCCTCTTATGCAAATAAATTATAGTCTTTGTCAGGCTATTTTTTTATTCATGTTCAGCTGTAGCATTCCTAACAGCACAACAGTGAGGTTTTGACACCAGTCACACACACTGAGCAGATTTCACAGTCTGAGCTTCTGTTTAAAAAAGGTACTGTATACGTACAAAAGTCTGTGGACTCATGACCATTGCTTTTTTTTAAATCCCATTCCAATATTATCCCTATTCACTCTTTTTTTCTCCCTATTCACTATAATTACCTCTAATCTTCTGGGAAGAAGTTCCACTAGATTTCTGAGTGTGATCGCTCTCGTTGTTCAGTGCAGCAAAAACTTAACTCTTTTTTAGTGTTATATTTTTATTTCACTAGAAATCTTGAAAAATGTATCAAGAAAATCAGTGATGGTGCTGGGAAAAAGAAAGTAAATAGAATTACCATTGAAACCAAAAAGGAAATAGTGGAAAAGTACGAACGTGGTGTGTGTCTCACACTCGCAATTAACCACTACCACATGAGTAAGTGTTAGATTATGTTTACATTATGGTAATTTGCGGTGTATTTGTTTTTTTTTTTAAATAGGCTACAGATACTTTTAAGTGCAGAAATAAGCGATCGAATGAGGTCTCGGAACGGATGAAATCGTTTTACATTCGTCCTTATGGGGAAAATTAGTTTGTAAAAACGTACGAGCAAATGGATCTACATGCAATATTCACTAACTAATTATGCTCGTCCAACAGGGTTTTACTGTACTGATGTAGGTGAGGTGAGGAGGACTGGAGTGCAGTCAGTGTTCCAATTCATCCCAAAGGTGTAAAGATCAGAGCAGGCCACTCATGCTCTTCCACTCCAATCTATGTAAAGCATATTATCATGGAGTTTTCTTTGTGAACAGGGGTATTGTTGTGCTGGAACAGGTTTAGGTCTCCTAGTTCAAGTGAAGGGAAAATTGCATGCTGCTCCATCCAAAGACACCATTTGTGTGCAAAGTTGTGGTAACGGGTATGGGGGGAAAAATACAAATGGCTAGAAAAGTCATGTGTCCCAATACTTTTGTCTCCGAATTACTCCGCCATCGCCACCACTTTTGAAGTATTGAGGCTGCATGATCATGAAACATATAATAATTTTGCGTGATAAAAGCATGATTGGTTCAGAGTTCAAAGCTGGAGAAGAAGAACTCAAGCGTCCTGCACAGAGCTCCAACCTCAACCCCACGAAACAGGGATGAAACAGCACCCCAGATAATCTCACCAAACATCACTGCCTGACCCAGCTTGTGTCTAAATGAAGATGCAAATCCCCACAGCCAAATTCTGCTGAGATGATCAAAAAACACATATCTGTATCTCAAGACTTTATGTGGACGGCTCACACCTCTGCTCATCAGCACTCATGAGGAACATAAAGTCACACTTTACAGAAAGACAATCTGCCATGTCAACTGCACAAGCAGAGAGCCTCTGAGAACATCATTGGTACTGAGCTATGAGACTTCAGAAGCAGTAGAGAGAGCAGACGTCTGAAGAGGGCACAGAGGATCAAAAAGGACAACACTCACTCCAGTCATGGACTCTACCATCTACCATCTGGCGGACTTTAAAAAGAGCATGCGCTGCCCGAACGAAAAGACTAGCAAACTGTTTCCTCTGCTAAGCTACAGCATGGGACTGTATTACCAGTTATTAGTGCTTCCCTCAGACATGCAACATTGGAGACTATATTTAGACTTGACTATAAATGATCTGCTTTTATGATTGACTTGAATTGCAGTGTAGCTCAGGATGATCACTTTGGTGGTTTGACTGATGAATATAAAAAAATATATATATATCAAGGCCTTGTTCAAGGACATTTAGCTTATAGACAAGACTATACAAGACAATACAGACTATACAGTCAATCCAAATTAATAAAGATACTTCATACTAAATAATCCATTGCTAGAAAGCTTGAGTTCTTGCATGTCATGGCAAACACCATAAAAAAAGGGTCATTTTGAATACAAATTAATGTCTTAAAAAAAACGTGTTTTCTAAAACTGCTTATTCAACATTAGTACATTTTGCAATTCCATTCACTCGAGCAATCAAACACATTCTCTGGATGAAAGTTTGGTTTCTTTTTCACCACCCTGCCTCCTCTTTTACATCAATCCACCCGTGTCGTTACAAAAATAACGCTGTGTGAACCCCGGAGTCTTCACACCCACAGAAAATCGAGTGGCAAAACCCTAGCATGGATATTTAAGGACCTCGACAAAAAAAAATAAAAAAATCTCTCTCGCCGAGTCTCATGGGACTCCCAGAAACTAGTTCATGAATGCAAAAAAAGAACCACCTCCTCTACAAAATGCCTATCTCCTTTTCTCCTTTCTCTGGTTCCCCGCTCTCTGTTGCCACGGCAACGGCCCAGCGGACGGCACTGCCAGCCTGTGGGATGTGGGCAGCGGCTGCCGTCCTATAGTTAACGCCGGAGAGAGCCGAAAATAAACTCTGCGCAGAAACGCACGCGAGTGTGCAAACACGCAGCAGAGACGACTCCTGAAGCCTCCGGGGTGCGAGCGGATAAATTCCACGCGTGAGATTTCGTTTCGAAAGTGCGACTTTTTTTTTTCTTTTTCTATTTTCACACTAAGAGGATGCGAATGTATAATTCGAGTGTTTGTGTTTGCTTGGCTATTTAATCTTCAATCTAACAATCCCAGGGTGTCACTTCACACGCAAAAGGATGCTTAGAGAAAAAATGGGGAGGGGAAGAGATCCTCTGTAATCTGCTGGAAGTCTGCATGCTGGAGAGAGTGTTTGTCCTGGCACACACACACACACACACACACACACACACACACACACACTGACAGTGAGAGAGAGAGATAATGTGACAGTGCGAGAGTGTGAATATTCTCACTAGAAATCATCATTAATTCATCAAATTAAAAACAATATTTAACATTAACATTATTTTACTTTTCTTTGGTTTTCCCAAACCTAACTTAGGTTTATTATTGAGAGAGAGTGAAGATCAATAATAAGCGTGACAGCAAAATAATGGCGGACAGTAACAGGGTCAACCGGCAACAAAAAACTTTAAGTCATCCAAGGCATTGGAGAGCATTTTTTTATTAAACGCAACAAAGAAGATTTACTTGCAAGTTGTGCAAAGTTGAGCTTGTGTGGCTTGAAGTACCACAGTGATGCACAAGCACATGAAAAGAAAACACTCTGGAGTCACGGATGAAGGCGAAACATCAGCACGGTGAATAAAAACTGTAGAATCCTCATTGGGTGAAAATGGTGTAGATTAATAAGTGCTATTGTGTAAACTGTTTGTTTGTAGCTTCAGTTTGTAACTTCTGTCATGACAGAACAGACATTAAATCTAAAAGCAGCAAACAGCAGCGGTAAACGGTTACATTTCACTGTTGTGGTTTCAAGCGAATGATTATGCATTTGTACACCAACGCATATGTTTTCTTTTTTTTAAATCACGCCTGTTAGTTTGCTGCGTTTCTCCGTTTCCATTCTCTTTTATAGCATTTATCTACTACAACAGTAACTTCTCCGTTTTCAAACGTGTATTACGGCGGCTTTACTACGCTTGTTTTCAATGTGTGTGTATTTAATTATGCATATATTTAATTATTATACACCATTAAATGTATTATTTATTCTAGAATCTAGAATATACAATTAATTTTATTTTGTATAATAAGCATCTAGAATGTAGATGCTTATATTTTCACAAATTAACAAAATATTTCTTTTTTTTTTTTAAACAAAAATTGTCAAAACAGTGTTGTATTATATTTTATATTGGGTTTTTTTAACATTGTTGTCAAACTGCAATCTACAAAATACAATGCAAATATTGATTTACACAAATTGCTTCACCTTTAATTTTTTATGTTTGTTTTTTGATACAGAAAGAAACAACACAGCATAGAGAATATGTTCATATAATAAATCCCTCATGCGCTTCTCAACAAGCAGCTACTATAAGTTTTAAATGTCAACATTAAAGATTATTAAACTCAATACGTGGCTTTTGCATTTTTTTCAAGTACACTTTTAGACATAAATACCCAGAATTAGGGTTTTCTTGAGTTATAATAAGCAAAACATATATATATATATATATATATATATATATATATATATATATATATATATATATATATATATATTTGTTTGTTTGTTTGGCTGATTTTTCCGGTCTCTAGCGGATAGCATGATAGACCACAATACTTATAGGGAATTGTTTTTATGGAATTTTATGTTTAAAAAATGAAATGTATTAATATAAATATAATTATTAATGATAAAACTAAATCAAATGTTAATACAGTACAGTACTGTATACATAAAATACCATTTTTGGGGTGGCGCCCGTTTGGTTTTGTAACGTAACCATACATATATCTATATATACCACGTTAAACGGGAAATTACTGTATATGTACACACACACACACACACACACACACACACACACACACACACACATATCATAGGAAAAACCCTATACAAAAAAAATAGGAAATCAAGATTTTTATTCGCTTAATTAGTTAGTTAGTTCGTTAGTTATATTTCTTGATTTATTATTTTACAGTGTACAATATAAATATGTTTTTATCAAAGTATTTAGTCTGCACTCTTGCTCATAGCCATCCATGGCCAATTATCAAGGAGAAAAAACATGGCTATGCTTATACAGGTAGATTATCTGTGTTTGATAAAGTCTCCCAGTCCTGGAGTGAAGGTGACTCATTTTTATCACCACTTTCTCTTCACCTCCACATCCTTATCCCAGACACAAGGCCATGGCAACACATTATGGCCTGGACCACTCAGGTGTAAGTGTGTGTACACTGTAAGATTTGTCCTTTACACTCATGAAGGAGTCGCTGTCATGCCGGGTTTCTGGTATAAATTACGATTATGTTTAAACAGCATGGAGCAAATCAACAGCTTCTTTCACCAAAACACACTGGCACAAATTAGGGCTTTATAACGCTGCACAATTTGTTCATTAATTCAGCTGCAAATTGTAAATCGGGGTTCTTTCACACTGAGCATTTAGAACCCAATCATTAGCATTAACATTATGGGGACACATAATGGCAGCGGTACAGGAATATGTGTAGACTTGTAGTTGTCTTAATGACTGCGAATCCACTCAACTCCACAAAACGTTCATTTCATTGGTTTATTTTTTCACCGGTCAAGATATTTTATAAACAATTATCCTAAAGAAAACACACGCCTTTTAATAAACATTGATTTGCTATTGAGCCCAAACACTGAAAACTTTATCCTGTGCTGAAAAATGATATAAAAGACATTTCAGTTTATTAACTAGTAAACCTTGGTAACAAAAATAGGCAAAAGAAGGACAAACACACGTAATTAATTTATGATTTTTTTCACCCACATGCATATTTTGTTGGTATAATATAAAAAAATTGAAAAAAAAAATATATATATAATAATAATAATTAAATAATGAATCTATTTCAATTCAATTCAATTTTTATTTGTATAGCGCTTTTAACAATGAACATTGTCTCAAAGCAGCTTTACACAGATAATGTGGTGATTAAAAGTAAATATGTTCTTTGTAAGTAAGTTTGTCCCTGATGAGTGACTGTGGCAAGGAAAAACTCCCCGAGATGGCATAAGGAAGAAACCTTGAGAGGAACCAGACTCAAGAGGGAACCCATCTTCATCTGGGTTGCACCGAATGTCCATTTAAAGCAGATATAAGATGTTGCGGGGTACAGTGATGGTGATCAGAAGCGAACTGTATCCTGAGTCAGTGTAGCAGACTGTTGACATTAACTACAGTCCAATCCATCCTCAAAGCTCACGTTCTTACTCCGGAATTTCATGGAACCACCCAAGGCGTTGATGAGAAACCGTCCCAAGCTGCACAGAGTGGCTCAGTGCCTCTCAAAAATTCATCCACAGAATCATCAGATATTGGATTATGGTATTTACACAGATTTTTGCAGGCAATATTTTAATTGCAAGCCAAAATGCTCTAAAATGACAGTCTTTACTCATCAGCAGATATAAAATAAAATGAATGAAAAATGCTGCTTGCGTAACCCCATCAATCTAACACTTGATGGATCCTGCTGTTTGGCGTCAATGACGGTTAGATCTGTGTGCATATCGATCAAAAATGATTTTCACTCATTCTGCCCCAATTCTTAAAAATAGTCAGATGTTGTTCGCTGATTCCAAAGTTCTGAATGAAATTCAAATCGGGACTGTAAAAAAATGTGTGAATATTCATGAATATTTTTGCAAGCCACTATTTAATGTTATATGATGTGGAACTTATTATGAAAACCACTATAACGGAAGGCTAAAATATGATAGTGAAGTTGAACGAGCTTTGATATTGAGCACATGCTCAGTTTTCTTGGTGTGTCTGTGCTGATATTTAATAAGAATTCCATCATCTATGTTGTTTCTACTGTACACTGTCATGATTTTTTCTTTATTTCTTTGGCTGAGAAAGTGATTTTTGATTAAGCAGGGGTGGTGCGGCTTTAAATCTAATTTCAGATGTTTTTATTGGAGACATAACATAAAAAAATCGAAGTGTGTGTGTGTGTTTGTATGTATGTTGTATGTGTTTGTGTATATGTGTTGAAGAGGGGTTGTGATCAGGTTCCTCCCAGCTATAGTGCAATAACTTTGTGTGGTATTTATTTTTCTTTCCAAAAGCTGGAGATTAAAGTGTTTTAGAATGAAGGTAAAAATCTCATTTTGGAAATGGTAGTAGGACATAAAGCGGGAGAATAAAAACGTGAAAAAAAAGTGCACAATTTTGACAAATTTCATTCCGATTTTAGATTATATACAAAATATTCTTTGATCCGTCTCAGTCAATGACATCACCCCTTTCCGAGCTTGCATGGGTGAGTTAGAGTTAGGAGATCACTGGGATCTACAGAGCAGGGTACGCCCCTGCATGATGCAGGCTGGAGAAACAGCGGTCTTTAGGTTTCACTTAGGCTTTCTCAGCAAGCAGAAACACTGATCTGAGAGTTGGTGGAAAAGACAGACATCCTACGCCGGCTCTTAATTACGACCCAGCTCTGACTGCACCACTGCACGCTGTTGACCTGAGATGATGAGAGCTAATTGCAGAAAGCAAGAGGACAAACACGCACAGATCCACCAGAAGCCCAGGCGAGCTGAGGAGGGGGTGGAGTCATGAATATTTAACGGGAGATAACTGTACAGTCATTGACCTCGTAGGCTAAAGATGAAAGAGTTGGTGAGATATAGTGATTATAGTGGCATTATAAACTAGACAGTAAGTGTGTGTTCACGCATGTATGTGTGTGTGTGTGTGTTTCTGATTGCACTGCCTGTGCTTTTTCTTAAACCCAAAACACAACCCCAATTGCACAATTAAACAAATCCTAAAAAAATACCAACGTTATGAACAGTGTGGCGATTAATTAGCGATGTGTAATTAAAAGCTCGTACACAATAATTAGGTTGTTTGATCTGTTCTTTGTATAATCGATCTGTTGGAAACGAACGAAATGCGTTGTGCAATATGAAGTAAAAACACAAAGACTGTTTATAGAAAAGATTTGAGGCATTTGAGACTTAATTAAGACTCACAGATCGATTGCTTGTGACTGTCATCTTAAACATTTCCGCATGCAAACGACTATATTTTAGTTAATAGATATTAATTTCATATTAATCAAAAATCTTTTATTTGAATGGAAATGATTACACCTGATCCATATTCCATTCAGAAAGCGCTCTCAAGACTTTGTCAGAACGTGACGTTTTTATGCAATGACGTTTTTTGTCATCTTTGTAGTATACAATAAGAGATGGCACAGATGGCGCAACCGCCCAAAAGTATTCAGCTTGATCTCTGTGTACACACCACCACACTCCCTCAGATCTTCTAGCACTGTTCACCCGGTTGCATCGTCTCTCAGGGTATGAGGCAGGTATACATCAAGACTCTTTTCTGTTCTGGCACCAAGTTAAATGTGTCAAACAACGATTGAAAATGTCAAAGATTTCAACTGGATTTTAACTGAAAATGTCTGGGGAATGTTGTCAAACTGCTATAAAGCGCACCCATATTTAAGCCGCACCCACTGAATTTTACAAAGATTTTTATTTTGAACATAAATAAGCCGCACCTGTCTATAAGCCCCAGGTGTCAACATTGAAACCAATGAACTTTACACAGGCTTTAACAAAAGACAGTGTCTGTTACACGGTGTAACGGGTGAAATATGTTGTGGCTCCTTTTAGCAGTATTTTGGGAATAGCCTGTCGCCAGCATTTTTCCGCTATTACTGCATGTGTGCAAGACCGAGGAATATGTCCTTATTATGTCCTTATTTAAGTTTCTTTGACTAAACCGTAACGCTGTTGCCAAGAAAAATAAAAAAGCAAAAAAGTTTTGGAAACCTGTCTGTGCTTATATGATTTCTGTTGCAACTGGAAGTAGCGAACTCTCCTTTCACCCAGACTCAACACGCTACAGCGGCTTGTATCTAAACAGTAGCTGACCAAGAAAGTCATTGTTCACTGTCTTCCTCCTTCCTTTCACAACTATTTCTCTCGAGAGTTTATTTTTTGGCATCGTCGTGCGTTTAAAAATCACCCGATGGAAGTTTTTTCTCCCGATGCCGTGCAGCTCAGAACACAGGTGAGGTGCGTTTTTTCGTTTACGTTCGGCAATTTAATTGGTCTAATGTTATGGGGTTCAGTTTTTTGGCTTGAAGTTTGTGAAACCGGGAAAAACCCAGGAAAAATTCATAAATTAGCCGCTTCGTTGTTTAAACCGCGGGGTTCAAAACGTGAGGAAAAAGTAGCAAGTTATAATCCGAAAAATACGGTACTTTAAAGACGAAGGCAAACTATTTCAAATTACAAAGCAAAATGTATTCAAAATACATCAATCTGGTGATTGACGGTCAGTAACTGGGTGACAATAAGTGTAAAAGTGTAGTGTGTGGCGGTTGTTGTATTGTGAGAAACCTACTTTAAATCACTCTTTAACGTCTTTCTAAACTGGGAGATGAACTGAAATGTGAAAAAAATCAAAGCTGCGGTCGTTGAAAAACTTTATAACATCCGCAATGAAATCCAGAGCAGGAGGTTTTTGGGGATATAGGACATGGCCTTGCTAACGGGATGGTCATGTGGGTGCGGGAAAACATCAGACCTGCTCGTTATTTTCAAAAATTAATACAAAATATGTAAATAAATAAGAGTTTTGTAGTGTCCAAAATCTTCACATCGACTTTCCTTCTTGAGTCCAGTAAATTGATTCACTCCAAAGAGTTTCACTGAATAACTCGTAGATATTACTGAATAATAAGATCAACGACGGTTGATTAAATCATACCGCTTCAAATGATTAAGACGGAGTGACTGCATGAGTTTTGGAGGAGGAAGAGGAGGAGGGAAGTGGGTTGAGGATAGAAAGCAGAAGCCTGGAAAATCATCTGCATTGAACAAAAAAAGGCACACACACAAGCACCCCTCTACAGAAAATCTAATTAATTAGCATTGTAATTGAAGTATTCCTCTTTGCTCTGTTACTCTAATCCTATAGCACTGCTCATGTCATGTGTGTGTATGTGTGAGAGAGAAAGAATGGGATCCCAAGTGTGTGTCAGCTGGGAAACCCTGGCATTTTGTATTCCAGTGAGAAGAACACCATCATACTATAATCTCCTCTCAGTCACACAGGCTCATGTCTGACAGCGCAGATGAGAGACGCTGGTGCTTCAATGCTATCCTGTCTGCTAACCTATCCCGCTGAGACAGCAATTTCTTTGACTTAAGCCATGATTTCACAGTCATGATCGCAGCAGATGATGGAGGTTCTTACAGCCAGCTGTATTACAAAGTTCTTTCCTTCTTTCTGAGGCCTGCACTGACAATGACTTCACAGACTATTAACCACTATGATGCACACAGTTTTCTAAGGATTGGCTGTGCACCTCAGCTTTACTGAACTGTTACAAACGGAGAAGACCTTCTTGAGGGAGGTCATCCGCTTTTAGACCAGTATGTGTTGTAGGAATCAACAAAGCGGCAAATGTTGAACCGCGCCGTATGTTTTTTTCTTTCTGAAAGATGGAAAATGTTTATTAATGCTAACAAACTGCGATTCGATTCTAAGAAATAAACAATCAATCATAAAATGAAATATCTCCCTGAGTGAGTATTTGTGAGCTGCTGGCTTTCTTCATACGCATCCTTCCGAGTTTGTTCTTTAGGAAGGGAGACTAGCCTTCATCTCCTCCCTCATTAAAGTAAAGTGCGAGAGACTAGGAAGCACGACACTGAACTCAAAACAGCCTCGCTTTGAACCTTTTACAAACTGCTCATCACAGTATGCCTCTATTAATACTGCAATTTTTGGTTATCCAGGGGAGTTAGGAAGCTTCCCACTCAAGTTGCACGTCATCTGTTTTGAACGAGCATTATGATAATAAAAGACCGCGATTACAAAGAAAAAAGCAGGGATTCAAGAAGGCTTTGATTAACCGTGAAAGATAATAAGCAACGCTATAAAAGCAGAACAGGTAAAAAAAAAAAACGGAATAAAAAAATCATTAACGCACTTAAAGTAAAACCCTGGGGAACTCCTTAAAAGTCGATTCAAAGCTTTACTTATATCGAGCTCTCTGCATTGTAGTTCTTTGTGCTATGTCTTACAAAGCTTCATAAACCTCTGGAGATCAGTGAAGCATTATGTCCCACAAGTGTACATGCCTTCACAAGAGAATATGGGATCTTCAAATATTTTATTACTGTATTTCCTAACATATGGCACATCCCTCAGCACTAATATTCACACCATATATTTTTGTTCACAGATGTTTATTTTTTGCTTTCGTGTCTCTACCCCTGTCATATTACACTACGATCTGCCACACACTTTGAGATCTCAAAATCTTTAGATTCTAGAATAGCAAAGTCTAATAAAGGTGGTAGAGCATTCTCACATTTAGCTTCAAAACTTTGGAATAAGTTAAGGCATTAACTTTGGTTAAGGCATTGGTCTATAGATTGGAATTTCATGAGTTAAAATCCCAGCACCACCAAGCTTCCACTAAGCAAGGCCCTTAAGTCACTCTGGACGAGGATGTCTGCAAAATGCCTTGCATCAAAATCTTCAGCCAGACATACACATGCCACATAACACATATCATAAACTTGTGCTCCAGTACATAAGGGGTTCAGGTCTGGACTCTATGGTGGCCAATCCCTGTTTGAAAATAAGGTCTCATGCTCCCTGAACCACACTTTCCCAATTTTTAGCGATGTATCCTGGCATTGTTATCTTGAAATATACCCGTGCCATCGGAGAAGAAATCTGGACTCATCAAACCACATGACCTTCTTTCATTGCTCCAGAGTCCAATCTTTATGCTCCCTAGCAAAATCTTTCCGATTAGCCACATTGATAAGTGGTTTTCTTAAGGCTACGCAGGGAACTAGAGAACCTAGAGACGTTCACTTCACATTGTGCGTGTGGAAATTTTTTACAATTTGATTTGTGATTGAATGACACGATCATTCAAGATTTTTGACCGACCACATTTCTTCCTCGAAGATGATGGATCCCCACGATGGTTCCAGTTTTGAATAACGTGTTGGACAGTTTTTAACCCGATTTTAGTAGTTTCTGTAGTTTGCTTAGATGTTTTCTTTGCTTGATGATGCCAATAATTTGACTCTTCTGAAACAGATAAACATCTTTTCCATGACCACAGGATGTTTCTTCCCACACAGTTGTTTAAGAAATGAGAAGCTACTCACTGCATCAGTAAGGGGTTAAATAACTTGTTGCCAGTTAAAGAGTTGGTCTTGAATCTAAAATGATCTCAGATGTTGAGGTGCTCAGGAGCACCTGGTTCCACAACTCCAATTGACTGTATTTGACTGTAGAAAGGACATCACTCATAATCACCCACAAAAGTGATTTCTCACTTTTCAATGCCTGTAATGTTTTAATGATTTATAATCACACTCTTAGTTTTACCAGATGAGGATCGTTCCACTTTTGTGTCTGGTTCCTCTCAAGGTTTCTTCTTCATACCATCTAAGGGAGTTTTTCCATGCCACGGCCCCCCCACGCTTGTTCATTGGGGATAAACGCACATACATTAAAATATTAATTAACTTTGTTCTATAATTCATATGTTCTGTAAAGCTGCTTTGAAGCTCTATACAAATAAAATTTCATTGAATTGTATAACGCTGAATGATTATCCTGTGTTCATCTGTTCCACGTCTCACCTTCATTGCTATGGTTTCAATTCCTGCATATTCCTTCTTTTCCTTGTTGTCTGAAAACATTTGTACGAATAAGAGGTCGGCCGATTAGTCGGTTTTGCAGATTAATCGGCGCTGACAGTTAATTGTCGGAACTACCGGCTATCGCAAAAAAAACAGATAGTTTTTCCGGCTTCCAATTTTCACGAGAGCAGACTCTAGAGGTGAATCACTGACGCTGCAGGGAGCGCGCTATATTAAATTTATTATTTCTAATTTTTTAATTATATGATTATCTTTATCATTTAATATATTCACATTTATTTCATTTAGCACGTTTTCATGATTCGGGCCTTTTTGGCGTTTTGAAGTATTTTTTTGTAATAAAGTTCAGAACTATTTTACATGGAGTGTGTTTAATATTTGTTTTTATCCAGCATCCATTTAAAAAACTATCAGTTGATTATTCGGTAAGTAAAGTACGATCCAACCTAGCTATCGGTATCGGTTGACCTCAGCCAGTACGAATTTCCAGGCTTATGGCACAACCAGTCTTTCTTTGATATAAAGGAATATTACGCTCTTACTGATAAGAAAAAAAAAAAACTTTTCCACCATTGGTCTCTCCATTCAAGACAACCTTTACAATCTTGGGCATTGTACAAGGTCTTAAGGTGTGTAATCAATCACGACGGCGAGAGACCCGATGCTAAATCAGCAGTCTTCAGTTCGCCTGATAAGACAGGAAGTTGTCTCTTTTGACATTACGCTCTCTGCCGAGCTGACAGTGTGAAGGAGTGTGACTTTTACCTGCGTATATACACCGTCCAAACCGCCGGGGCTGATAAGGCAGGAAAACAGAGTGCAACACCAATTCTGACAGCAGACAAATGATTGAGGCAGTTCTTATCGGTATACAAACTGCTCAGGACTGATTCTGAAGCCACACCTGGTGTGAAGAAATTGAGCTTCGACTCAACCAAAAATGGGTCGGAGTATTTCAGAGACTGATATCTCCGAGGATTTCCGTGCACAATAATCTACCGGGTTTACTCAGAACGGGGCAAAAACAAAACACGAGAAAAAGTATTGCAAACAACCTATTTTTTTCAACCATAGAGAAGAACAGCAAAAAAAAAAAAAAACACATGAGATGAATGAATTACAGCTGCATTAGGTTTCTGTCCTGTCAGGCAAGACCTGAGAATCTGAAGCTACAGTGAGCACACGGCTTCTGGTGTGTCAGTACATTTTAATTTAGATTTATAGCATTTGGTAGACATTGTAATCTCTATCGCCTTTCGATTACGAGGTGGTATCAAAAAGTTTCAACACAGTCACAGGGAGCACTGATCTTTATATGTTGGTGTTTACATCGGGAGCTGTGAAACTGGTGACCTCATGCATTACCACGTCTGCTATTCTGAACACAGTTTCTCGCTGGGAACAACGTGATCCCACTTCTGCACCCACCCTACTCTCAAGATTTGGCTCCTGCGGACTTCTTCCCGAAGATGAAGGTCCTTTTGATACCATTCCGTAGATCCAGTGCGAATCGTAGAGGTACACATTTAAGACGTATTCCAGAGGTGGCATGAACGCTGGGAGCGCCGTATTGCTGTGCAAGGGGACAATTCTGAAGGTGATTTAGGGTAAATGTAGACAAATAAAGTACTTACTTATAAAATTATTTCGTTTATACAACTGAGCACTTGAGGCTTAAGGGCCTTGCTCAGGGGCCCCGCACTGATGGCTTGGTGCTAGTGGGATTTGAACTCATGAACTATCAGAACATCTTGTTAATAGTGCAGGATTTTAAAAAAAAGCTGCAAGATTTAAACATCACTGGTCCGCTTACAAAAAATGACTTCCTCATGTGCCAATAATAGCCTTTTTACAACAATCCGCAATGTCCGATGTGCGGAATATTGTTACCTGGATACTTATAAAAAAACGGTCGCTTGTGATGCATTTCATTCGGATTGAGGCTGTAGCATGTTTACTGGAGCGTCTGGGCTTCTGAGATAAAGCCTCTCTCGTTCCGAAAGCAGGAATATAGACAGCTGTATTCTACTTTTCTGTCTAAGCTCCTTTATTTTTCCTAGGTGAGCAAAAAATATATATATGTGTGAGTCATGGGATTGCAATATAAAAAAAACTTTTTTCATTTCATTGCTTCTTTCCACAACCCTCAGGACTCACACAGGTTCCTCAGTGGCCAAATGCTAAATGTGTGTCATGAACTTAATGGAGTCTCAGCGCTCAGCTACAGCATTAAACCAACAAGCGAGTACACAAGCGCGTGTGCGCTTCATTCCCTAAAGCCAGGGAGTGAGTGTTCTCTTCCGAACAGCAGGCGCACTGCAAAATGAACCATCTTTCTCCGGCTATCTTTCTTCTCAAAGGGACACGTCTAAGCACACAGTCATCCACGGGGGAGACACACACTGCTTGGCAGGAGCCTGTGAGGCTCGTTGGGACACGAGGCTGTTTGACAGACCCCTGCTGTAATGCACGGTTCCAATCACACACACAAACACACACATGCGCACGCATGGACAGACGTACTATCAGTCTGTTACAAGCTCCCATGTGTTCAGACCTTGTAGAAAACAAGTTTAAAGAACTGAAAAATTAGGGGGGTGGGGGGGAATCGGGTTTTATTTTTTTGCCAAAACTTTGACAAAAAAAAGTCTAAACAGATTTCTCATTTTCAGATACGCTTTTTTTGTGTGGTTATGGGTACCATATGCACAAAAGTTGTAGACACCTCACCATAGGATCATGTATCGTATACTCTTTCTGAACATCCCATTATATAATTACTCCCTATTCGCTGTTATAATAACCTCCACTCTTCCGAAGATTTTGGGGGATGCTTGTGGAGATTTGATCGTATGGTCTCTACATCAAGACTCTTTTCTGTTCTGGCACCGAGGTAGTGTAAAGAACTTCCGCTAGAGTCACTGCCTATTTTTAAACAAAAGATAAATACCTGCCTCTTCCTAAAACACTTCTCTTTTTGGCTTCTCTCATTAGGGGTCGTCACAGCGGATCATCCATCTCCATACCCCCCCTGTCCTCTACGTCCGCCTCTTTCAACCAACATCCATAAACGTCCTCCTTGACCTTCCTCTTTTCCTCCTTGTTGGTGGCTCCATCCTCAGCATTCTCCTACCGATATAACTAGCGCATATTTTCCCTGTTTGTTTTATGTCTTCATGTTAAAAGTAAAAAGTATATACTACTATAATTCCTCCCAACAGATTTTTAGGCTGATGGCATCCTGAGTTTGCAACGTAGTGAACCAGTGCTGATTTATTCAATGAAAAATCACTTTTGTACATCGCTCTGGATAAGGGTGTTCAATTTAAATGCCATAAATGTAAATATAAACATGATTTGTGCTCAATCAGCTACAAGGGTGTTAGTAAAGGCAGGCACTGATGTAGGTGAGGTAGGAAGAGGAGGCTTGTCTGCAGTCAGTGCTCACATTCATCCCAAAGGTGTTTAATAGGTTTAATAGGTAATAGTTCAATAGCAGGCCAGTTAAGATCTTTCACTCCTACGCATGGAAAGCATATCTTAATGGGATTTGCTCTGTGCACAGGGGCATGTTTGGATCTCCTAGTGAAGTACTGCTTCCTTAGACATCCTACACAACGGTGTGCCTCAAACAGTTTGTGGAAAAACCACATATGGCTGAAAAATGCAAACTTTTGCCCGTATAGTATATATTCAGCCATTCTTGAATGCGCATGAAGTGTGATTATCTGAGCAAAAGCTGCACAAAACTTGACGGTTCAATTGCGAAACACCCAGTGGCTGGAAATACACTTTGTTTTTAACGATGCTAATAAGGTGATATTTTTGAGACGGATTCTGAAGCGATAAACAGTCCGACATGCTGACAGTCCTTTTGAATCTCAATATCTCAGCTTCCCACTCAAAACAGAACAGGGCCCTAAAACTCAGGCTTGTTAAAGTGCAACTAAAGCATCACCACACACACACACACACACACACATATATATACACACGCACGACAAAAAAAAGGAAGTGGAAATTGAGCGTGTGATTGGGCCGTGTGGAATGAGTGTGTTAGAGCGGCACTGTCTAATAGGAGCTGCGTTTTTATGATTCTATGTCGATGTCTAATGGCCCACTTTTCTGCCAGACACTCATTGTCAGTGTGCCACTGCCTAATCTGCTGCACTGTGACTGGATTACGAGTGAGATTATTCCCTTTAATACCCACTAAATTAAATGTCTCTATTGCATACCAGTGATTACTGACTGGGTGTAGGTCGCTGTCTAAGTATGACACGTCTGTTAAAACCAGAGGGTTTCCTGGATGTCAGACAGTCAATCAGAAATCATTCTAAGGATCCTGTTGAGCATGTTGAGCCAATAATCGTAGACGCATTAATACTGAACATACCGTACATGGTTATTCCAAACGCTTGGATATCTGCGATGACGGTTTGTTATATGTTTTTTTTTTACTTCAGGAAGGTGCCAGCTCAGTGGTTAAGGCTCTGGGTTACTGCTTGGAAGGTCAGGGGTTCAAGTCCTGCTATTGCCAAGATGCCACTCTTGTGGGGGCCTCTGAGCAAAGCCCTTAACCCTCAGTGCTTTAGGGGGGCTATATCATGGCTGTCCCTGTTTTCTAAGATAATGCTGTAACGTACATGTGACAAGTATAAGGCCGCTTTCCTTTTCTATTGTTTCTCAATTACGAATTACATGGTGTGATAATTATACAGTTTGCTGTGCATAGAGAGGAAAATTAGCTGTGCTCCTGGCTGGGGGTGGTAACATGTCAATCACAGTAATATCTCATGGGCGCATGTATGTGACATTGTTCTGTAATGCAAAATATGAGCAACAGTTAATGATGCAAGAGATGTATTGATGGCTTCTTATCACATAAGATTTTAGCCTTCACCCTTCCCAGTTGGTCGATTTTACATGAACACATTCGCAGCATGTGGCATATCGGCCTTAGAGATTTATACAACTGAGGAGCTGAGGGTTAAGGGCTCAGGGGGTCCAGCAGTGGTAGCTAGGTGGTGCTGGGATTTGAACTCACAACCTTCCGATCAGAAATGTTTCGAAAGAGCAGGGTGGTTGATTA
The DNA here is from genome assembly GCF_014805685.1 of Silurus meridionalis. NCBI lineage: Eukaryota > Metazoa > Chordata > Actinopteri > Siluriformes > Siluridae > Silurus > Silurus meridionalis. The sequence continues at coordinate 8,397,774 of NC_060911.1, read as the reverse complement.
CAATAGTGGAGTCGAGGATTAGGGAGAAACTATGGGTGTGAGATTCTATAATAGCACATGATCCAGCAAATACTATATATTTTTTTTTACAAGATTACGTAGACGCTAAACTCTTTGTGAGCGTGTGTAAGAGAGAGAGAGAGGGAGAGAGAGAGAGAGAGAGAGAGAGAGAGAGAGAGAGAGAGAGAGAGAGAGAAATAGAGAGACAGACAGACAGACAGATGATGTTCTGCAGTGTCTCGATCAGAAAGTGTCACATGCTCAAGTGGGAAACAGCTTGTACTTTTCAGATCTCTATCGCCATCCTTCTGGAGAGCCGATTTTATGCAGAGGCCTTCTGCTCCGACACGTGCTCGTGTCAGGCAAGAATACGAGCAAATGCAGCGCACGAAATTGCACACGGACGCATGTTCGGCACGCCGAAAGAATGCCTTATCATGACACGCGTGATCAACAAGGCAAGGTCAAGCAGTTATTACTCGGTTGATGATAGGTTTTAACATTCGATATCCGAACATCTGACCTTCACCATGGCACGAGAAGTGACTATACAATGACCTCATCTGTCACACACCTCTCGCAAAGCATTCACGTCTCCTCGTAGAGAAAAAAAACACCAAACACTGCGTTCAATTAATTGCAGAATACCGTTGGTTGCACATTTAATATTTCCACCAAAAATTACATTTTCAGTACTTTTGTATTTCAACTCGATTTATTCTCTTATAAAAACTCTTGAGGTTAATGCTATGTTTTCTCCTTTAAAAAAGGTTGAAAAAAAAAGCAGAGTGATATCACACAATATTTTAAACCATGGTGAGAAAACACATATCACACAGTACTTATTTTCTTCCACCGTCTTAACAGATCTTAAAAAAAAAATTTAAAATCCTTGCACTTTCCTGAAGATGCAATTCTGTCTCATCACAGTTTTACTGTTTACAATGCTTTGCTATATTCTCTATTAGCGATGTTCAGCTCCGTATCTGATGCAGCGATACGATACATTAGAGATGCATATAAAGCAGCTACCAAAGGCCCTATTGTGTGATACAATCTTGATTTGATTGAGGACAATGAAAAAAATATGATGTTATGCAGTTCAATATGGTGCAGAAAATTCTCTTTTATTTCAGACAGACAGCAAATCATAACTTTATTTTAGAAGTGCCTTCTGGCCTTTGTAGTGCAAAAAAAACCCTTCCTGTTCCATCTCTGTGGAGATGCAGCTCTACCTCTGCCATGTTAATCTGTATTCTATGTGACTCTCAGGACACGCCTCGGTCTCCGTATTGATGCGTCATATTCACATACTGTAGCAACCGTGTTTCCGAGAGAACGTGCTCGAGAAACAGAAGAGAAATCAATCTACATATCAAATATTAATCACAAATGATTGGTCACTTACTAAATAATAAAAGTATAGTGCATGTACTTATAATTATATTTAAATAAATCTGTTTTTACTGATGCAAACATTAAAAAAACGATGGATCAAGATACAGATGCCAACTTGTCTCTAATGCACACTTTTAAATAAAGTGTGCAAGAAAGAAAGAAAGAAAGAAAGAAAGAAAGAAAGAAAGAAAGAAAGAAAGAAAGAAAGCTTGTGCAATCAGTGATAACTCAGCACTGTGCTTTCTCTAAGGGTTTCTACTGCTCCATAGTAGATCCGGCTGGAGTCCGATGTGGGGGAGGTTGTAGATAAAGAGAGATTTCCACACTCCTTGTTCTAAGTCATAGAGATATATACTTTACTCGCTCGGTGTCCCTGGAGGTAAGGAAGAATAGACAAAGCCTTAACCTCTGTGCGTATCTGTTTGTTCTAGCGTAACGTTAATCCCTCATGTCCTCTTCTCTCTGTCCCACCACTGCTAGCCTTTCACTTCTTCTTTTCTCTTGTTCGGGCGTATGATCACCTCTGTGATCTGCATGAAATATCAGTACAAATCAGCACACAGGCTTCCGCTAATGACCCCTTTACAGTAAAGGTCCAAAAAAGACCTAGAGAAGTAGGTAGGATTGTACAATTCCGTAGAAAAACAACACAAAAACAAACAAACAAAAAAAAAAAACCCACAGAATGAAAGCAGAAAGTTACTGCTACTCTCCTTAGTTCATTAAACGAATCAGGAATGACTGCACAAGTGAAGTCTGGACTTCTAATAACCCTAACGAATTCTTACCTGTAACTAAGCTCATTATAAAATTCGGGTCAATTATATAAACTACGTGTGCCTGTGCTCTGGGAACAGCACTGGAGAGATTCATTGAATTCTTGTACAGCAAGGCAGCATATAAACAACACGCTGCATCATTTCCTTAATTCGATCCCCCTGTTCATGCTTCGCAAACTGAAGACTGGCACAAGTTTATCTGGTTTGTAAGCTTGTATGTGCCATATTAGCTAAAACAGAAGACAGTACGTTTTTCCCAATACATCGTCAGACAGCTCTATTGTTAAACATCAGAATGAAATACTAAAACTTTCTTTCGGCTTCTCCCGTTAGGGGTCGCCACAGCGGATCATCTGCATGTTTGATTTGGCACATGTTTTTACGCTGGATGCCCTTCCTAACGCAACCCTCCCCATTTATCCGGGCTTGGGACCGGCACTAAGGCTTGTGCAACCCTAATGGCTGGGGGTGATCCCCTGACCAGGGATCGAACCCGGGCCGCAGCGGTGAGAGCGCCGCATCCTAACCACTAGACCACCAGGGAAACCCTCAGAATGAAATACTAAGGGGGGAAATATTAAAAGCCTGAAGCCATATACATATCCAATTTAACTTAGAAGATTAGTACCTGGTAAATGTAGTTGTACTGTATGTTACCCTTGAGATGATTGAAAAGAGAATAACAGATGGAATCGGGAAACGCTAATAAATGCTATAGATAGAATGTGGAAGCAGTGATAGAATAAAAAAAACGAGGTGGTATCAAAACTTTTTGAGACCATTAGTGCTAACTGGGGCTATTCTGACCGTCTGAATTACCACGTCTGCCATTTCATCACGGACAGCAAGAGCGAACGTGAAATTTCAGCGTGAAACAGAGATGTTCGGCACCACATGCGTTTGGCAACGGTGCAACAAGTCGTCCGAGGTGTTTTGAGTGGCACCTGCGCTTCAAGAGCAGAAGAACATAAACGAAAGAGGACTTCCGCTTCCACCCTACTCCGATTACATACTCTAGATTTGACTCCTGTGGACTCCGCCCTCTTCCCCGAAGATGAAGTTCGAGCTCGAAGGTCGTCGTTTTGACACCATTGTGGAGATCCAGCGCGAATCGCTGAGGATGCTTGACAGGTTTCTTGAAGAAGACTTCCAGGACACATTCTAGAAGTGCTAGGAACTCTGGACACCCTGTATTAGTCTACAAGGGGACTATTTTGAAGAGGATAGTAGATAAATAAAGTTCCAGGGAACCTCTGTTTCATAGTTTAATAAAAAACTTATTTACATTCCTACATTTAGTTTTGCAGTCTGACCTTTTTAACAGGTACATATTAAAAAGAAATATAAAAAAAAGACACAAAAACACACTATTGCTAGTGATTTGCTTATAAGCAGCTTGGGGGTGTGTAGGTTCCTTTGCTGACTTATGAGTGTGACATTAGACCTAATAAAAACCTGCTTCCTGAGTGTAAGCATTAAACAACTGTTTGTAAAAATGTATTCTTTGCGAAATTGTAAATGTGTTTTTTTCTTTCATTCTTCTGCGTTAATGCTCACGTGTCGTGATGTACAGCAGCGTGTGAGAGGCGTTTGTCATCTCTGTAGGTGGCAAAGCTTTCTCACTGCATTTGTCATTGAATCCTGGCATGTGCGATGCGCAGTAGCTCCATATCCGCTATGGAGGAACAAGCCAGATTGTGTGTGTGTGTGTGTGTGTGTGTGTGTGTGTGTGTGTGTGTGTGTGTGTGTGTGTGAAAGATAGTGCTGCACGTGACAGTGCAGCATTGCAACCTGATATTCATGCCTGCTTTTTCTTAGAAATCAATTTTTTGCCTGATGTCTCTCTTTCAAACCTGAACTCAATGTAGAACCAGTTGACAATGATAAGTGGAGAAAAGTGAGTGAGAGAGAGATAGAGAGAGAGAGAGAGAGAGAGAGAGAGAGAGAGAGAGAGAGAGAGAGAAATGAAAAATAGAATAATAGAGTAAGGTAAAAAATAAAAAAAATAAAAGCGATGAGAAGACAGAAGGAGACTGAACGATGAGAAGACATACGAGATGACGGAAAGGAAAACAGAGGACAGATGGACAGATAAATGCACAGATGAGTAATGCTGTATACCTGCCTCTCTGTTGCTGTTCGCGTTCGATGAGTGACGTTCGGGTGACAGAAAAAGCGGAGCGAGGGAGAAAGAGAGATAGAAAGATATGCAGAGAGACAGCAGGTCTGTTTTGACGCAAGAAACGGGGACGAACAAGACAGAAAATCACGTTTGCATAAAAAGAAGGAGTCAGCCTTCAAACACAAGGTGCGAATACGCTTTGTGTCAGTTACGCAGAAGAGCAGTACGCTGTATCACACAGCCATTTACTTACATAGTTATCTATACTGAGTGTAGCATTGTTTAACTGAATATTTATCAGATATCCCTTAAATCATAAGTTACATTACAAAGAAAATCACACCTCCCCCATCCACCAGTCCAGAGTGCCATAATTAGCTTCCTGCTACGCCTCGGCCTCTTTTATTTGGTTGTTCATGCCAAGGACGTCCATATGTTCACATTATTGTTGCTATCAAACCGTGGCGAGTGGGTCCTAAAGTCCTAAAGCTGAACGACGAGTCAACAAAAGTCTTAAATAAGAACAATTAACCACCTGGAGTCATGAGGAAATGAGCAGCTCGCAGACTGGAAGCTGCGCTAATTGTGGATAATTATAGTTAGACTTAACAGGAACGTTTCGTGGGGATGCATTCTGACGTTTCTCCGAAAGATAAAAGCGAGATGAGCAGCTAGGGGGTCCTGTAATCCTATTTAAGGGATGCAAAAAGAAAAAAATCTGGTCCAAATACGTGCAAGGGTAGACGTCAGTCAAGTGACATGGGAGTCGATAAATGATGTAATGTCTCTCTACATGACGTCCCTCCTCATTTCTCTCTCTCTCTCTCTCTCTCTCTCTCTCTCTCTCTTACTGCCTCTCTCCCTCTCTCTCTCACACACACACACACACACACACACACACACACACACACACACACACACTCTCACTCTCTCTCGCTCTCTTTCACTGTTTCTACTGTACATGACAGAAACGCTGTCAGAACGTTTCCCTGCCCGGTTACTGGAGCGTCTGACAGCAGTATGGTGCAGAGCTGTGGGCTACCAGAGTCTAACAACTACTTTTACACACACACACACACACACACACACACACACACACACACACACACACCAGGGCAAGACGGCTGAAGCTCTAAGACAGAAGGGTGAACAGATAAAAGGAAGCGAGGAAAGGGCAGATAAAGGAACAAACAGGAAAGACAGAGAGAAAGAGTGAGAGAGAGAGTGAGAGAGAGAGAGAGAGAGAGAGAGAGAGAGAGAGAGAGAGAGAGAGAGAGAGAGAGAGAGATGAGAGGAACTTTAGAGACAATACTCACATTTGCCAGCACCATCTGCTGACGATGGAGCAAAGATGCCCAAATGTGCCAAGTTCTATTCAAATATCATTCGGTTGTACACAAAAAAAAAAAAAAAAGACTTCAAAATGCTCATCCATAAAACTGTGTACGGATAAACTCAATAATTTACCCTATTACGGTAATTAGTGTATTTAACGAGCATAAATAAATAAATAAATAATACATGAGTAAAGCCTCATAATCATTACATAATTCTATCTATTTTGTAAAGGGAATGAGCTTTGATGACAGTGGCATGAGCCTCAGTCACTGATATGAGAGCATGATAAGTGGTAGCTCAAAGGTTTAGACATTGGTCTTGTTATCAGAAGGTCATGAGTTTGAATCCCAGCAACAGTCAATCAGTCTAGACAGCGGCACCAAAATGGACGTTATAAGGAGCTGTGGGATTGCGCTGATTTCACGTAGGGTCAGGGGTGATAAATAAAGTACAACACACTCCAGACCATACTGTTATAGAAGAATAATGCACTTCCGGCTGCGTGCTTTCTTTCCCTGTAACCGCACGCTCATGCGTGTATTATACTTAACTTATCCCCCCCAACTCTGTGTAAAATCAATGCAATCCTATGGCTCCATATGACAGCGTTCTCATGTTACTTCCTGTTCTATGTTCCACACAAGGGTTGACATTTCTGTTCGATACGTAGAAGCGTAAGATGCATTACGAACGGAAGAGGAAATAGTGTGAAATGGCTTCAAATTGAACAAATCCCGGATGCAGCCCACAATCAGAATCAAACCCTGGAAATAGCACCAATCCAGAATGACAGTCACAACATCATTCCTGCTTTTGTTTCGTTGTTTTATTGTACATACATGATGTGTTTATTGCTCTTACAGATGATTAGGGATTAAACAAGCAGGTGTGATTTGTGACACACCCTGGATACTCATTCACACACTCTTTTACACACCACGTGGAGACAGATACATTCGACTGTATTTCATACTAATCTCACCCTTGTCTTGGTATAAACAAGTTTGGACGCTTACTGACTTTATGAGGACCTGATCAAACTGCAAATGAACTCAGTGTCATCATTAATGACTGTAATGTAATGAATCTATATGGGACGAGTGTATAGTTATATAGGCTTTCCTACACACATAGTGCAAAATGATCTGACAGTGACGTGGGAGTGTGATAATATGTGATAGAATATACTGACAGACAGCTTTGACTACATCAGCACAATTACTAACACTATAATCCGACAATTGCTGCGTTTAAGTGTGTGCGAGTGTACGCATGCGTACATGTGTGCTCTCACACCAATATTTCGTAAGGCAGACGGGCCACTGTGTGTAGTTCAAACTTTATGTAAATAATTTTCAGCCCTAGGAGGCGTCGAGTTCTAAAACGTTGGCGCATGAGCCTCGAACTCGGCCTCTACGCTACTCTTAAAGAAGTTTTGTACACACGCTGCATTAACGAAAGAACAAGAAATTAAAGCTATTGAAGAAAAACACAATAAACTGCAGGCTTTGCACAAAAAGCACCATAGTGCATTCCGTGCAGGTTGAAAATAAACTAAAGATTACTATGTGGCTGAGGAATTAAAGCAATTAAGTCTCTACATCAAGTAGCATTGACAAAAAGACAGGAGGCGGAACTGAAGATGCTGCGATTTACATTTGTGAGAATGATCTGCTGTGGTGAACCCTAACAGGATTTGACTAAAGATGACCAAAAGACCCTACATTCTCCTAAGCTAACAATATCCAGAGAAAAAGACGTCTAATTTAAATACTGTGTTCAAGGTCAGGTTTCAACCTGTAATTTACTGGATAAAAGCAATAGGTTGCCCATAGTGGATTTGACCAATACCGATAACTAGCTTGATCCTCCTTGCCCATATGCGACAGTCTTTGAAATGGATATTGTTTAAAAAAAAAAAAAACATTACACTACATGTAAATTAGAATGAAACTTTATTACAAAAAATACAAAATAAAACAGTATTAAATCAAAAAATGTGCTAAATGAAATAAATATGAATATATTAATTTGAATCATAAATATTGACAAAAAAAGACGCATTTAAACTGAAACAAAAAGTAACATCCTAAATAAATGAAAACAGTTAAATCCTAAATGATTAAAAGACACAGCACATCAAATAAAGAGCACGTGGCGTCAGTGATTCGCCTCAAGAGGCCGCTCTCGTGGTGTATACAGCGACCCGGAAAAACTATCAACTTGAATTTTTTGCGAATAGCCGATAGGTCCAGCAATCAATTGTAAAGTAGAGTCATCAGTAAAACCGATGAATCGGTCGACCTCTAATAATGGCCACGATAAACAGCCTCAATTCGATTTCATCTTCTCATGAAGCAACTTCTTCCAGTTTACAGTTATAGCTTACAGTCCCAGTTCTATCCTTATATCATTTTGTTAGCTATAGAGCAGTTCACATGGTTAAATATAAAACAGAGAAAGTAATCGTTAGCTTCAGAGTTAACGCGATTACTATACTTAATACATATCGCTAACAGGGTTTTAACTCTAAGAAGGCGGTGGGTGTGAATTGCATTTGGAAACATGGTTGCTGAAGGTCTTTGGGGATACCTGTCTGTCAGGAATCTTCCCTTATTAGTTTGACTCAGCTACGAAAAGCTGACTGTCAAAACTACATGCTGGAGATGTCTGATTGTAAAGGTAACGAATGCATAGAAAAAGGGACGTTTGTAATCATCAAATGTGCAATATTGAAATGCAGTAAATCTCAGGATATAGCCAGGCTTCTTTGACCATTTTTTTTTTCAGCCCGGTAATTAGATCCCAAAGTCAAAGATCAGGTCTGGCTTTTTTTCCCAGAAGGCACCCTACGAGGTGTAGAAGTAGTTTCAGCAGAGCTGCTTGTGGTTTATGGGGAAAAAAAAAAAATTCTGTGAAAATCAGAATCTGCATCTTCCACGTTAGATGTTGAATAGAATTAAATATAAATATTAATCCAGATGTGGAACCTGTTTTTATTGCACTTTATGATTGAGATCTTGATTTCCAGCTGTATAATAGAATGCAAGATGTAGTGATGTATGTACAAAAAAAAAAGGATATCGATTGATGTCATATATTCCTTCAAAAAAAATAGTCACCACACTGTTATATGAGAACGGACATTATGGTTTATTTTGCTTAGGGTAGCGTTTCACAAAGATCAGCATTTCTGGATTACTGACTGTCTGTGGACAAGGAATAATAATTAGAGAAAGATATAAAAAGTGTGTGTGTGTGTGTGTGTGTGTGTGTGTGTGTGTGTGTGTGTGTGTGTGTGAGAGAGAGAAAAATAGGGAGAATGTATTTGTTTCAAGGATGGAATTTGAAAGATGAAACACTGCATTCCTCCAAACATCTGTGTGCAGGTTTGCAATGTGTGCTTGTTTGTTCCCAAACTCATGT